>NC_047570.1:27015000-27315000 GCF_011004845.1 Esox lucius | reverse complement strand
TCCCGCCTTCTTGGGCAATATATCCAATATTTTTCATTTGTATTATTACTATGAACTGTGACAAAACTGTGATCTAATTACATTTATATAAAGACACTCAAGCCTGTACCAAAAGCTATTGAGTTTCTGAATCTAAATAATTCAATAGATTTTGTTCAACATCTAAATGGGTCTACCCTAAACCGTGTCGATACTATGGACCTATTTTGAACATTGGGAAGGTAAGTAATTGTAATGGCTGAGTAGGGTAGAAAGAAGACGCAGGGGGCACAGAGAGTCTCAGAGGTCTTAATCCAAACAATCTTGAAGAACAAAAACCAAGGAAAACCTGGTGTCCAAGAAAAAACAATAATCGACAGGGACTTGGGCAAGAAGACTGTACTTGAAGGAAATGGGGCACAGGTGAGTAGAAACACAAGTGGGATTGATGGGACTGATTAACTGAGGGAAGACAAGAAGGGAGGACCAAGTAAAGACATGACAAAATCAAAACACGGACTGGAAAAATCCTATTTGGCCGGGATCATTACAGTATTAAGGCATTAAAGAGGTTTAATCAAAACATCCACTTTTGGGTTTTTTGAGAGTACGGTACATTGCTGTCTAGAATAAGGCAGTTAAAAAGCTCTGTTCAGGTGTTATATTCCAGCTGTACTTACATCGTTTTAGTAAAAGCCTTTCTTAAGAAAAGCGCATTAGTGTGTATGACACCTCAGCAGCTAAAGACCAATTTCTAACCTCCCTTTTCTATACACATTTCTTAATGAAACACAATGACTTGGGTGGTAGAAATGTATAGACGACACTGGTCAAGTTTGTGAACAAGTTCAAAATGAACACTGATGTAAAGAAAACTCAGCCGTAGTACTACTTGACACTTCAACAGTGTAGTTCATGTTTTCCTTCTGGACAGATTGCGGAATTCAGTTGGACTGTCAGGTTCCAAACTGAACTTGTTTGGGAGTTGTGAAAAATCTGAGTATATTGTGTTGTCATAGTCCAGGTTAACATGTCTGAGAAATCCCATGTGGTGTAGCTGAAAAAAAAATTATAATGATATCGTTCTTTGTCATTATGGGGTATTGGGTGTAGATTGGTGAAGAACTCCAAGTTGAGACCGTTCTCTGCTCCATCCTCTGCAGGATCCTGGGTGACCCCGTGCTGCCAGAGTGGAGCTGATTGGATTTAAAATCCCAGTTGCAGTGAAATAGCTGTACTGCAAGGCACTGACTTACACCGCTGAGCCACTTCGGGATGGGCGGGGTGTTACATCATCTGCTTATCTGACACTTTCACTCTAATTCTATCTCACACGCACACACACACACACACACAGTGTCATACTCATGTGCTGTATCTCTGGCACATTGCATGTGCTACGCAGGAAAGACTCAGTAGAGTCGCAGCTGCAGAGTTTTATCTTTAACAAATACCTTTAGTTCCTCATTATGTAGTTATGTCATGCAGGGATGGAAGTGGGGGGTTTTGGGAGTGTATCAGATGGGGGTGTGAGTTGAAGCGTTATGTGTCGGAGCGGGTGAAATGTAATTGGTGGATCATGTGAGTGTACGTGTGAGAATGTATTGTATGCAGTGTCTGAGTATATGTGTGTGTCGATTGTTATGAGTGGTGGCGGGGGGTATTTTATTTGAACCCCCATAAGCTATTGCACATGTAGCAGTCGCTCGTCCTGGATTCCACACCCACATACATAACATAAACAGGACGTTTGTAAACAAGATATTATTGATTGTTACATTCAACTCATGGTAATACATAAAAACAATTTGAGTACACAAAAATATATTCATATATTCATATACATTTTCTTAAAACAAAGTTAAACGACCGCTTTGTGAAGGGAATCAATATTTGCTTTTTGCTTGATTAACATCTCATTCCATTCAACAATGGCATAGCCCTGAACACAAGTGACCAATGCATTAAATCAGTTTTCTTTTTTGGTAAAAATTAAGAAACCCCTTGTAGCATTTTTAGTTGGGTATGTGTTCTATATGCAAACATATTATGCATGTGGTTATTTCTTTTTTAAATTCCAAACAACTAGAAGTGCAGTTGTTAATCTCTCCTCAACCTGCCACCAGGATGTCATGCACGGTCCTAATGTTAGGTATGTGCATGCCTCTGAGGACAAGGTGCTGTGGTTTATTACCATCATTCTTTTTAATTTCAATAGTTTATTCATGTTTTCTTATTTTAAGCTGCAAATAAATTATTGCAAAAGTGGACAGGCTGTTTGTTTTTGTTTTCTAAAATATAAACAAACAATCAAGACAACAGAATAAAGACAAAAAACATTTATACATGACTTATTCCTTCGAAATGCATCGCACTCCAACAAAGCCTCATCCGACTTCAGAGACCTCCGCCACATTTAACTGAAGCTGACCAAAGAGAAAGACCAGAGTTGGAACCACTAGTACAGTTGATCTTTGTATTTGTTTTAGTTTTCGTGTTTGTGCAGTGTTATCTGAAGTGTGTTCCCAGCAGCGTAGATTGCCGTTAAAAGGCACCGTGTCAACAGAGCATTCATTTCCGTGTGTTGGATACAGGAATCGCATGAGCCAAGAATTTGAATGGCCTCTACAAGCTGTCCGGTCTCAAAGACATTCTGTACAGTCTTTATCAAAAGCTTTGCTTGAACCCAAATGTAATACATACGTTAGGTGTCACGTTACACATGACATTTGTTCATTTGTTAGCAATAATTAGATCACGGATTCACTCGCATTCCAAATTTGATCTTTTGGGATCATAATGACGTGGGATCTACTTGATCTAATATACCTTATCCAGTTGAGCTTGGGGCCATGTTCATTCTTTACCCTGCTTGTTGGTCAGTAAACTGTCATCAAGTTGCTCTTGGGAGCTGCTAAAATAGCCGCAAGGAAATTCCCAGTGTGGGTAGTGTAATATTCACTGCTCACCGCTGCGCATATATTTTTAAATACATATCAACATTCTGTTCATACACACTCATGAAACATGTAAGGTTACACTGTAGAGTAAGGTACACACAGACACAAAACCAACATATAGACTGACACAAAGACGAAAAGAAACGGCCTCGTTGACACACGTGCTGTCCTGTTCGAACCTATGAGTGAGCAAATCTTTTTCTAGTCACAACCAGTTATTATGGGGTGGGTAAACATCTATGGGTGAAGTGAAAGTGTCTAGTAGCATACTGTCATAAGTCAACTCCTGATATCATGAGGACCTGGACAGATGTTGGATATTGAATGTCTATTTGGTGTAAGTGTTCTAGGCACCAGTAGCACGTTTGTGCATGCATGCTAGATGTGTCACTCGTGATCACACTTAGGTCGTGCAGCAACACACACCATAATAAAACAACTCTACAATTTCACAGAACAATATCACAACTCTGTCTCTATACACATACACACTCCCACACATACACGGTACATGCAACACACCACACAGCACACCCCAACATAAGTCATACAATACAGTAAATTTGTCTCTGTGGCGGTTACATTCTTAAAACATACCCACATACACACCTTTAAGTCATGTCTCTAAATTCAACTCCAACTATAATTAAAACAAAGTTGCACAAAACCTGATCATATCCAGAGAAAAATGTTATATATGTACAGTGGGGAGAACAAGTATTTGATACACTGCCGATTTTGCAGGTTTGCCTACTTACAAAGCATGTTGAGGTCTGTAAGTTTTATCATAGGTACACTTCAACTGTGAAAGACGGAATCTAAAACAAAAATCCAGAAAATCACATTGTATGATTTTTGAATAATTCAATTTCATTTTATTGCATGACATAAGTATTTGATCACCTACCAACCAGTAAGAATTCCAGCTCTCACAGACCTGTTAGTTTTTCTTTAAGAAGCCCTCCTGTTCTCCACTCATTACCTGTATTAACTGCACATGTTTGAACACATTACATGTATAAAAGACACCTGTCCACACATTCAATCAAACAGACTCCAACCTCTCCACAATGGCCAAGACCAGATAGCTGTGTAAGGACATCAGGGATAAAATTGTAGACCTGCACAAGGCTGGGATGGGCTACAGGACAATAGGCAAGCAGCTTGGTGAGAAGGCAACCACTGTTGGCGCAATTATTAGAAAATGGAAGAAGTTCAATATGAGGGTCAATCTCCCTCGGTCTGGGGCTCCATGCAAGATCTCACCTCGTGGGGCATCAATGATCATGAGGAAGGTGAGGGATCAGCCCAGAACTACACAGCAGGACCTGGTCAATGACCTGAAGAGAGCTGGGACTACAGTCTCAAAGAAAACCATTAGTAACACAATTCCGTCATGGATTAAAATCCTGCAGCGCACGCAATGTCCCCCTGCTCAAGCCAGCGCATGTCCAGGCCCGTCTGAAGTTTGCCAGTGACCATCTGGATGATCCAGAGGAGGAATGGGAGAAGGTCATGTGGTCTGGTGAGGCAAAAATAGAGCTTTTTGTTCTAAACTCCACTCGCCGTGTTTGGAGGAAGAAGAAGGATGTGTACAACCCCAAGAACACCATCCCAACTGTGAAGCATGGAGGTGGAAACCTGTCCCCTTTTCTGCAAAGGGGACAGGACGACTGCACCTTATTGGGGGAGGATGGATGGGGCCATGTATCGCGAGATCTTGGCCAACAACCTCCTTCCCTCAGTAAGAGCATTGAAGATGGGTTGTGGCTGGGTCTTCCAGCATGACAACAACCCAAAACACACAGCCAAGGCAACTAAGTATTGGCTCCATAAGAAGCATCTCAAGGTCCTGGAGTGGGCTAGCCAGTCTCCAGACCTAAACCCAATAGAAAATCTTTGGAGGGAGCTGAAAGTCCATATTGCCCAGCGACAGACCCCAAACCTGAAGGATCTGGAGAAGGTCTGAATGGAGGAGTGGGCCAAAATCCCTGCTGCAGTGTGTGCAAACCTGGTCAAGAATTACAGGAAATGTATGATTTCTGTATTTGCAAACAAAGTTTTCTGTACCAAATTTTAAGTTCTGCTTTTCTGATATATGAAATACTTGTTATGCAATAAAATGCAAATTAATTACTAAAATATTATACAAGGTGATTTTCTGGATTTTTGTTTTAGATTCCGTCACTCCCAATTACAGACTTCTACATGCTTTGTAAGTGGTAAATCCTGCAAAATCAGCAGTGTATCAAATACTTGTTCTCCCCACTGTGTGTGTACAAATACAGTTTTTCGGTTCTAATATCAACTAGAAATGATGCACCTCCTGGTCTGTGGCATGTGTCCAGTATACCACGGTTATGTCCTGACAACACGCACTCCCCGTTGTGTCATGCCTAAGAACAGCCCTTAGCCATTTTACCATATACCACATCTAGTTTCTTATTGCTTGTGTAAACACTGTGTAATGACTGTACCAACTGAGATATGGAACTACAGAAAGAACACTTCCCTAACAGTCTCCTAGCTACCGGATGGAACATGCCTAAACTGGAAATGCTGTTTTAGACAAACAGCGTCAGGGTGTGGTCTGTGTGGGCATGGGTGAGTGTGTCTGCGTGTGTATGTTTGTAGAATGTAGTGAATGGACGGAGAGCCTCTTCCGTTCGATCTGTGGCAGGAAGAGGAACACTGTTCGTCAGCAGCTGCTGTGAGGGAATCGCAAGCACATGGACACGTTCACAATGGCTGTCTGCCCATGCTTACGTTTGCTAATTATTTTTTTTATTTTTTTTTTAAAAACAGACACTCTTATTCAGAGCAACCTAGTTATTGCATTACTCTTAAGCTCTTAAGACAGCTGGATAACCGCACATCCAAACAGTACTAGTTTAGTTTGCTGTATAAAGCTATGGAAGTAGCCTGCAACTCCATGTATGTGTGAGTGTAAATATATATCTATATACACATACATTCTGCTGGGAGAGAAACATAAACAGTTGATCTCTATTCACTTGAAAAGTGGTCTGTGTCCCACATTTGAGCTGTGTGTTATTTTTCTGCACTAGTTGCATAACTCTCCTATACAGCTCTAAAGAAAAGACCTCCATGGAAAATTCCCCCGCTCCCTCTCGCCTAGCAATCTGCCCTGCCTGCCTGACTCACACTGTGGCTGAAGACATTCTGTCTGGTTCAGGATTCTACTGTGGGTTCGTGGTCAGAGACTTTTCCTTCCGCTCCAGCAGTGCTTCGGACATCATTTGAGAAATTAAGTGTAAAAATACAAGTAAAATTTACATGGATGGCATATATAGGGCAATCATTTGGACATAGAGTATATTTAGGAAATATTAACCAGAAAGCTAGCAGCAGGATGTGTCAAGTGTGTGACCCTGATATGTAGAGTGTCAGCAACATGTAATACATTACTTTGATACATTATTACAGTAGCATCTACTGTATACTCCAGTTATTTGAGCATGCTTCATGCTCAAACAACTGGAGTATACAGTAGATGCTACTGTAATAAGCTCTTTCCCCTGGAGATCACAAAATGTTTTCCTAAAGGCAGGATCGTTCTGATTAATCATAGACCATTATCACTCTTCTTTCATATTTGCACAAGTCCCATGGGGAAATACAGCTCCGGAAGAAACTAAGAGACCACAGCTCCTTTTCTTTCCTTCCCAAAAAATTTGAAAAGGAAAGTTTTGAGTAATGAACAGAAACGTTCAGTTTGCAGTGGTCTCTTAATTTGAACCCTTCTGTTCCTCACTCAAAACCTTCCTTTTCGACTTTTTTGGAAAGGAAAGAAAAAGGTGCAGTGGTCGCTTAATTTTTTCCGCAGCTGTATATTTGGTGTTAGTAACATTACTAATCGATTCCAAATGATGTGATACTTGTAGATTTGAACACTTACACACAGTTTGTGAGATGCATTTAAAAAATATGTATATTGATACGGTATAAGGACAACATAATGCTATCAATCTAACTACAGTATGAAAAAAGCTACAAGCCCAAGCTGAAGACTGTATAATCTGTGGTAAAAACTTCACCAAACTACTGGGTTGCATCTGAAATGGCCTGTTATTTTATACACACTGCAGTCCAGTACTTTTGAGCAGGGCCCCCTATTACCTACACAATGCACTAGTTTCACCCAGGGCTGACATGACCCAATACCCTTTAGGGTCTAGCATTTCGGATGCACCCTCTTCAGAGAAGAAAACTACAGACTCTAACACACGGCTCTTAGACCTCTCCCAGATGTAGGTAAGTCATCTCTTTCTTTAGCCTAGAATACAAGCTTACCTGCACCGTTTCTTAAGTGAAACAGAGTGATAGAGCTAGGATTCGCAGCTACTCCTTCTCCCTGCAGGTGGGCTTATCTACTACCAGCTCAAAGTCACTTAGCAACGTGGTCATAAGGATATAATGGTGTCAGGCGTCACACTGGTGTACACAATCATGACCAGCAGCCCAAAACACACTTGTCTCTACTAAAACGTAGCACATGACTGTTGAACCTAAAACGTTTTCTTAACTCAACCCCTTACCAAAAGTTGCTGATTTTTCTTTTCAGTAACAACCTTGATATGTATCCAGGGATGGGACGTACTGTTTTACAGTAGTTCAGTTTGTCTTAATAAGATTGTTGTTGCCAATGAGACAGCAATTTTAAAAAAGCAACCCACTTCTAGCCAAGATCAGAAGAACATGACGTGATAGTACTGCAGACTTTTCCAGTTCAATTGGTTTCATGTGAATTCTAGAATGTACGAATCCTAATCTCCATGGAAATAACAAGTACATTACATACATACCATACAGCCTAACTAAATTCAGAGGGACAAAAAGGATTCCATTATGGAACTTTCAGTCAATTTCAATGATCTTCTGGCTTGCCAGCCAGGTCACATGGTCAGGTCTCGTGATGACTCCCTGCTATCACCCAGGCCAACTGTTGCCGGAGGGACAGATAGCAAGCATTGCTGTGGGGACCTGTGTTTAGTGGCATCCCGCCTCAGCGTTTAACACAAGACAGTGGAGACAGTGGCGAGAGGGGAAAACTAAATGGAGGATATAGTTCTGCACTGGCTAGCAGGTTGGGGATGTGTCTGAGCCAGACAGTCAGTGGAAAAGTGAAATCTTTCAAAGTCATACTATAGTATGCAAAGGGAAGAGTGGTCAATGGAGCGATGGTATCATGAGATTACACTATGTACAGCAGAACCAAAGAACACATTTGTATTTGGATACACACAGATTACATTCAAATGTATGTAATTAATCAGTAAATAACAATAGAAACAACCACAGAAGACAGGCCACAGTCTGTTTAAGCAGGAGTATTGTTTATTGGAGTTGTGCTTTGAGCCGCAAGCCTCCACGCAACTGACCCATTGTCATATATGTGACTCGTAGTAACAAAGCAATAAATATGGATGATATAAAACCATGCCAGCATATAACGCCAGGTAATAATTTACACTAATAGTCACGTCATGGTGGAAGCATCAGAGGCAGTAGTGCGGCGCTGACAGAGAGGCTAGCTACCGGACGTAGAAACGGTTATGGCAAGGCACTCCTCCTTTCATCCCGCAGGCAGAATACATGTTCTTTCTCTTAGCCGACCTAAAGGAACATGGAACCACAATCCTATTAGTTCTCTCATCATCATTACCCTCATACACGTGACTTTTCACTGAGCTGAGGATTTTCAAGTCTAGAGGTTAAACGGTGCCAGTAGTTTAAGAAAAGGGAGCATACCTTAGTTGCTCACTGACACGTCTGGATGTTGTTCAGCACGTCTCCATAGACAGCGTTGTACAGCTGTTCCTTTGACTTAGTTCCGTCTAGCTGCACTGTTCACACACACAAATATGAAAACATCTTAGACATTGAAACACAGAAGCCACTCTTTAGATTTAAGTCAGGGGCATAGACATTGTGCTCACACAGACACTTACCAACATCAACTCCTGATGCCTCCATGATGTTCTTGTGCTTGATGTACATGGGCCAGACGTGACGGTCAAACAGACCGGGGGGGTCTGGTACGGCGTAGTTCCTTGAGCTACACACACACACACACACACACACACACACACATTAACAAAACATACCTTCACCATAGCACAGGGGCGAGAGCTTGCATGTTCCCGTAAAAGCTGTTTCAAGACAAGGTTTTTACGTACCACCTCCTCTTTTTGCATTCTTCGTATGGAATTGAAATGAAATAAGATTGGTTCAGTACGTCGATCAAAGGTCTGCAGGGACACGAAAACAATGGGAAATATTAGTATAGTTTACAGGTCTTTGATAGAATGAGATGGACATATGTCTTAGTCAGAGATGTCAGCAACAGAACCCACACTCCTAATCTGGTTCACTTACAGGTGTAAAAGCATGTACTCATTTCAATGGGTGTGCTTCTTATACACGCACACATACAAACTAACGTTTAAAGCACGAATGAACAGGCGCGCAACTTCCTACAGTTGCCTACTCCTCACAGCGGCATCATATCGAGGTATAACTGCAACAATTAACCTTGTCTTGGATACAACTGTTGTTCAACAGAAGTGAAAGCGAGAGACATATTCTGTACGGTTCACCCATAGCTAAAGGAGGATGCAGAAGAGGACGTCCTCACCTGTAGGTGTAAAGCAGAAATCCTTCCACAATGAGGATGTGAGTTTCCTCATCCTTGTGGTCGGACTCCTGGAGAATCTCGGTATCCAAGTTGTTGTTGACGCCATGTGACCGTTCAAACTTCACAGGGTTGTCAATCCATGCGTAGATGGTACTCATCATGGCGTCCATGTCCAGGGCAGTGATGACTGGAGGAAGAAGGGATGACGAGGGAAAAGGCAGACACACAGAGACAGTCAGAAACCGCTAAACCAGATATGTAGTTACAAAAAAATTAAATCTGACACCTTTGTTAACAAGCATGCAGATTGTATTGAGTAATAGTGTGTTACAAACAAAGACACACACACAGACAAACAGACACACAAACCTTCCACAAATAACCTGTCTTACCATCATACTGCTTAAAGCCATCTTCACCAACTTCAATCTGATCTTGTGGCTGAAACATACATGAATGAGATGTACCCAGGTACATACTAACATTCTACCACCTCTCATGGTCTGCCAACCCTTCCTCCCTACCACAACACACACTAAAGGAAAATATGCTATAGGCTTTTTATTTTACACTAGTTCTGTCTAAGCAATGATATGAATCACAAGTCACCTCTGACAAATCTAGCCTGATTGCAGGTGCGTCCATCACTAAATGAACAACCAACATGGTAATAACTTGGTAATAACAGCAGTAATAGGTCTAGCAGCCGAATACAATCCTATGAAACTCACCTTGAAGAAGTCATCCTGATGAACCACACAACAGTTGGGGAGGTTCTTGATCAGTCTGTTGGTGAGGGTGGTCTTTCCCCCGTTGGTTACGCTGTAAAGACAAGTAGACATTGTCAATTCACATCCATATTGTAAGAATGACCACGAGGCCGCGCGCTGTATTGAGCAGGGAGTACCAACTTAAGGCGCTCTAATTACAAATGAATGCTAACTAGCTGGCAGAAAGACAAGAGATAACTATTTGCTGACACTTGTAACAACAACACGATACTTTCAAATTGTAATCACCATTACCAACAATAACATTGTGTTCACTTTAGAACGAACGTCCAAACGCCATCTGCACACTTGTCACAACTTATAGAATTTTTTCACTCAATGTTTCTTTTTCAAACTGAAAATGTACTGTACAGGTAAAAAGACAAAGTCGCCACGACCATTACAGACACAACTGAAATGCAGTATTGTTTTTCGTCCAGCCCCACGTGCTGCGGCCTAGTAGACAACCGGTATAATCATACCCATGGCTAAGGTCGCCATTCATTTTAAGACACTCACCCGCCGATTCCGATAATGTACTTCATCTTGTCAGACAGTGAAAGCTCAGAAAACGTCAAAAAAAAACTGGACCGATCAGCTCACTAGGAACTCAATGATCAGACGGAAGAAAGCTTAAAAAGAGAAGGTTCAGGAAACGTCAACTACTTAATTCTTCCATGTTTCAGAGTATGGTGAAAGGTTTGACGATGTCACTCGACTATGCGCTTCCACGAAGAGAGAAACGGGCCTCTATGCTCACTTCTACACATACTGCCTATTCAACGGTGGTTGGCTATATACACACTTCAGTCCCAGCGGAAAAAAATACAGCCAATCCGGTAGCGTCCCAGTCTTCAGTCCCCGCCTTTACCGCCCACCTTCATTGCAAGAATCTTAAAAATAGTAGGTCTATCTTGTTGTTGTCTGTAAAAATAAAATGAAAAAGTTATTTTATTGCCATCTCTCAATTGCCATGTCGTCTGTATCGGTTTGCTGTTGCAATAAATAGTTGTATTAGATACATTTATCCGTGTATGACAAGCAGTATTATTGTAACCTGTGTGACATTTAGGTGTTCATTGTTAATATATGGAATGTGTGTATGTATTTGTACGCACACTGCATGTCGTAGTATGGCCTAGCACATTGTCTTAGAAAATACATATAATATTTAAAACTATTTTCATTTCATATAACGGGACACCTCACCTAACAAGCAAAATTCCCGGAGATAGAGGGTATGTGCACAAGACCAGACTAATAAAATAATATAACTGTAATTGTTTTTCATTGCATCATGTTGTTGCTGTCTCCAGTTTCTCCTGTTTTCTTTGTTTTGTTTACCAGTATCCACCACCATTCTTCCAAGGATGTGACCTTTTTCTGTGGTTAACCCAAAATGGTTTTCTTCCCCCTCAGAACCTCAGCTATGAAGAGTTGGCGGCCAACAGTAAGTTTGCATCTCAATTGGCACCATATACAATCCAGTTCTGACTTGTGTTGTGAGGTGGCTGTGGCTGTTGCTATTCATGACTGCAGAAACTTCATTGCATTTATATCGAGTGAAAGACATACTTTTTTTGAAAAACATTTGCCTTGTTAAAGATTAAATCAACCATGGAAAGCATGCCATTAACAACTAAAATACCAATGTAGGATGTGTAAACATTTAATAGTCACTTTCATCATCAACCATCAAACAAAAATATAAATCTATTTATATACCAAATAAAGCTATTCGGCCCTTAACCTTCTGGTTGTATTGTGGAGTTCGTTGGTCATCAGGATTTGCTCCTGACACATGTAACAGTTTCTTTTCCGAACACTCATGTTTCATTTGCACAGTCTATCACATATTGCACTCATCATACACAAATATTTTTGCCGGACCGCGTCATCGAGCGAATGTCTCTGATTGACAGAGTAACTATCTGTCGTTAACTAGACTGTAGAAAAGTGTAAAAAAACGGTAATTGTCTGGCAGCTCGCGTGCCGGAAAAATACAGTTAAAAAACAGATTTATGTTGTAAAACAACATCGCGTAAAATTACATTATTAATCTGTAGATATACGGAAGTTGACTTTACTTAAAATAAAGTATATTGATGTAATTTCACAGCAAGAATCGATTTTCTCTCCCAAATTCTCATTTTTGTTGCTGTCATCTACAGCTTTTAAAAATGTTTGTTCTTCAAGTTTTATGCATTTATACATCAGCTACTTGTATGCCGTACCAACTTCTACCAGACACACCGTTCGCAGATATCCAAGAGTCAGAGCTCCCAAAGAATTTCATACAAAGCAGCAAGTTACACCAAATAGAATCGTCTTCTTTTCTACTGTTGGCACACAAACACAACCATAATCCCCCAAAAACATTCCAAAGGGTAACACTGTACATAAAGAAGATGGCAAAAAAAAACTAAGCTCTTTCACCTTCATATTAATTACAATAAACATAAACATTAACATATTGAACTGCCACAAAGCATGCTGGGATATCAATAATAAAACAAAAATACTCCGTATTCGAATCAAAGTCTGTGGAAAAACAGATAATTCTTATGTTTCCTGATAACAGACTTTTCCAGTTATTTTACAGGACAAATGTTAATTGAAGGTTTGAATGTGTAATTTAAATTGAAATAAATTCTGAAATACAGAGAATTCCATGTACAATTTAAAGTGAATTACTGTAAGTTTCGATTTACATAGCGTAGTTTAAATTGACGTAGCCTAGTGTTTAGCTATTCAACTGTCTATTTGTTTTCTAAAGAAACAAACCAGCCATGGAGTGATTTGAATCATTGTTTTTAATATATACTGTATAACTATTAGCAAGCTGTCCCCAATATAGCATAGTGGTTAGAGATTTGGGATAGATATGTGGACTGTCAAGTTAGTGACTGGGGTTTGATCCTTGCTACACACCCAACCAGTTTGGATTTGTTCATATTCCTCTTGTTTTCAATTTAGGATAGTTCACTTGGCGTAGTGGTTAGCTATTTAAATCTCAAAAGAAACCAACCAGCCATGGAGTGATTCGTGTCATTGTTTTCCTTATAGGTACTGTATAGCTATTAGCTAGCCATCTACAGTAATCTCTTTCTAATTTAACGTGTTGAATGTAGTGTAGCGGTCCTATTATACCTGTTATTGGTTTGAATGTTAACTAATGTAGGGAACCGTGGCGTAAACTGACATCACATATCTAGACACGTATCATGTGCACCCACACCTGCTGTTTAAATAGTGTAGTAGTTAAAGACACAGTCTATCACATGGTAAACCACGGGTTGAATCCAACTTTGGCAACAACATTCATCCCTTCGAATGGTGGGCCGGTAGAAGTAGGCTGGTCTGGTTCCTTTTCTTGTTTCTAGGAATGTTTGTAAATGTGGTGTAAAACACTACTTATTCACAGTACACACATGACGGCCAGCGACAGTTCCAGATAACTGATAACACGCAGGCCAATGTTACTCAGGTCACAAGAGTTAGACCCGTGTGTGCGCGCGCGCCCGCTGTATGGACACACTATTTCAAGCGTCTTGCCGTCCATTCACCCATAGGTCTCTGGTAAAAGTAGGGCACCACGTCGGGAACTTCGATGTTAACAAAGCCTGTGTCTGTGTGCCCCAGCTGGCAGAGGAACAGATGCCATGGCCATGCTGCTGTGCAGAGACATCTGGAGCTGAATCCGCTGCCTGGTATTCTGAATCCATCCGTATTCAATGTCACCAGTGTGATAGTTGTAACATGACATTGCTAAATAGTTCTGAGGAGTGAGGATAGTACAAGTTGTTTTGCTCGGTTCTCCTGCCTGTCTACTTCCTGGTCCAACAGACCAGGGTCTTCAGGTTCCTCTTTTTAGGCCCCCGGGAACACGCATGTATTCACAAATACCTTATCAGAAACACACAGCCTTCGCGCTCACAACCACCGACTGATCCAGAACAGATCTCTTGCTGTCCCATTGTCAATAAAGCCTTGCTCTTCTGAATGATCTAATTTGTCATTTTACATTCTTTACATGTTTTGCTGTTTCCCCTGGTAGACAAATGCTGATAATTCCTCCCCATTCTGGGTTTCTTGTCAGTTTATTTCTCTTCTGTGGACCCTGGTGAAAACTACTGCACAGGAAATAGGGGGCCATTATAGACCTGCACTTTTATGCTGCCGCAGAAACTGCACATTCAAATGACCTTAACACTCCAGCAGGCTCTAACTTATGTCAAAAAATATATTATGCAAATGTGCAATTATTTTGCTAAATAAATCTTCATATGATGTTGCAGGTTTCAGTTCCTGTACCCATCCCTCTGTTTATCCAACAGTTCACTCATCTACATTTATCTAGCTACATTTAATGTATTGCTATTGCATGATGGAAGTAAAGAAGCTTTCCGGAGATTAGCCTACAGGATTTACCTAACGAAGTAGACATATACTGATGCGATGATCTGCCTGTAACTCATGGAATCAGATTAAAATTATACCTGTTTGAGGCACGGGGGATTGAGATTGATTGTAATTCAGTTACAGAGTCAAGTCAGTTTGTTGGACAAAGCATCTTGTTCTACTTCGCTACAAACCTTATATTATGTGAGTATGTCTGCCCTCTGCTGGACAGTTTTTACACACTACATGAGGTTTACTTGCCTTAACATTATAAAATAATAAAATGGTTCCTTGGAAATAGTTTTATGAAAAACATGACCAATAATCTTACTACATGTTTTTTTGTTGAACACTTCAGAAAGTAGCAAGACCAGATCAGGCCAAACACAATGTCACATCATACTACAACACAGCAATATGAATCAATAAGTCATTAAAAAATAAACACAAACAATGATAGAGCAGTTGACAAATAACATTATTTGTAACACACACACACAGACATATACATACACAATATATTATATACACATACATAGACACATACATTAAGATAAACATATACACATATACACTCGCCTAAAGGATTATTAGGAACACCATACTAATACTGTGTTTGACCCCCTTTCGCCTTCAGAACTGCCTTAATTCTACGTGGCATTGATTCAACAAGGTGCTGAAAGCATTCTTTAGAAATGTTGGCCCATATTGATAGGATAGCATCTTGCAGTTGATGGAGATTTGTGGGATGCACATCCAGGGCACATAGCTCCCGTTCCACCACATCCCAAAGATCCTCTATTGGGTTGAGATCTGGTGACTGTGGGGGCCATTTCAGTACAGTGAACTCATTGTCATGTTCAAGAAACCAGTTTGAAATGATTTGAGCTTTGTGACATGGTGCATTATCCGGCTGGAAGTAGCCATCAGAGGATGGGTACATGGTGGTCATAAAGGGATGGACATGGTCAGAAACATGCTCAGGTAAGCCGTGGCATTTAAACGATGCCCAATTACCACTAAGGGGCCTAAAGTGTGCCAAGAAAACATCCCCCACACCATTACACCACCACCAGCTTGCACAGTGGTAACAAGGCATTATGGATCCACGTTCTCATTCTGTTTACGCCAAATTCTGACTCTACCATCTGAATGTCTCAACAGAAATCGAGACTCATCAGACCAGGCAACATTCTTCCAGTCTTCAACTGTCCAATTTTGGTGAGCTCGTGCAAACTGTAGCCTCTTTTTCCTATTTGTAGTGGAGATGAGTGGTACCCAGTGGGGTCTTCTGCTGTTGTAGCCCATCCGCCTCAAGGTTGTGCGTGTTGTGGCCCATTCTCCTCTGACCTCTAGCATCAACAAAGCATTGTCGCCCACAGGACTGCCGCATACTGGATGTTTTTCCCTTTTCACACCATTCTTTGTAAACCCTAGAAATGGTTGTGCGTGAAAATCCCAGTAACTGAGCAGATTGTGAAATACTCAGACCGGCCCGTCTGGCACCAACAACCTAGCCACGTTCAAAATTGCTTAAATCACCTTTCTTTCCCATTCTAACATTCAGTTTGGAGTTCAGGAGATTGTCTTGACCAGGACCACACCCCTAAATGCATTGAAGCAACTGCCATGTGATTGGTTGATTAGATAATTGCATTAATGAGAAATTGAACAGGTGTTCCTAATAATCCTTTAGGTGAGTGTATATACATACTGTGTAGAAAATTCGAAATTCAGATCAAATTTCCACTGAGCTGCCATTGCTTGGAGTCGTATTTGGCTACAAAGTTGTGATCGGAGACTCCTCCCGATGGACCCATATGTAAAACAGCCTTGGACCACTTGAACAGACCATCGCACGAGGAGGACACCACGAGTAACTAATAGAGGTAGCTTGATGGGTTAAGGCATTCAGTAGCTGTGTTGAACTGGTCACTTTCTTGACATCCCAAGGGGGGTGGTGGCCACCAGGGAAGACAAAAGTCCCAAGAGACAAAGGCAGTTGCGAAACCAAAAAAGTGTCCCACTTCTGAAATGATATAAACGCACGACTGAGAATTTAATGTTACTCGAGACCCAAAAACTGAAGCTGCTTAGATAGAGTGAGGTAACTCTACACCAAACAAACTATGGACCACAGAGAGTGAATGCATGAGAGGAATAGAGCAGTGTGCACCGCCACCTGCAGACATTACTCTGCTACTATCAGCCAATCGCCCAAACCAGCCAGCAATGAGATCCCTCTGAGTCTCAATGGAGTCAGAACTCCCCTGGCCACCTGGGAAAATGGGAGGGAGGACAGGGAGAGGCCAAAAGAGAGGTTCATTGCCACGAAAATAAACCTGACACAGAAAAGGCAAGAACGAAGGGATAGGACAAGACGGAGGGGTTCACCAACACAGGCATGGTCAAAACCGGGCCCCCTGTTCCTCCAAGCAAATGTGTCTGGATTAACCAATGGAAAGCTGAAGAGCGAGGTGGTGGAACTGGACCTGTCTAACAAACAGCATTTGTCTGGCTCAAGGAGATGAGATTCAAACAACCAACTGCGCCCCGTTTATTCGCGTTGATAAACTACAAACAGCAACACCTATGGGAATGCTTTTCCAAGCATGTGAACAAAATGCTTGCAAAAGCAGGCGTGAGATTTGCAGAGGACGGTTGACAAGCAGAAAATCTGTGAGTAGGGCCTACAGGCAAGGGTGTAGGAGCCGGAGGGGATGGCCCCCCCAATATTAGAAACGGGTTAAAGTGTCCCCCCCAATAATGTTGTTTTGTGTAACACTTTTATTTTTAAAGAATTACGCTTTGGAACTTGTCACGTCTCTGTCGCGAACGAATCCAACATTTTCATTCATTCTTTAATGACGTGCAGTATGTGTAGGATGGCTAAGTAGATTACTGTAGCTATAAATTTTGTTTTCACAGTAATTACAACGTGTATAAACAGCAATAGATTTTCATAGCTATAGAACGAACAAACGTATTGTTAGGACGTATCGTTAATTGTTAAGACGTAGTTAGCTATCTTTACTTTCAAGTTTAAGCCAAGAAACTTTACAGTAGCTTGCTTGCTATATAACACTAGTTCCTATGGCTGTGTGAAAAAAGTGATAATGAATGATTTGAAAGGAAGAATGCATGCTAAAATGATTTGCACAATCTCTGTCTTAGTCTGCACCATAGGGTCTGCAAGTAGCTAGCTACCACCAGTCAAGAATGGAGTGTAAGTAGCTACAGTTCTTGGTAACAATCTACACACAAAAGCTGGCAATTTTTTCCTTCAGTTTATGTTTTGAATCATTTAGATATAGCTAAAGTGTGTCCAATATTTTAAGATATTGGTTTATGCTAATGATAATGGCAGGAGATTGATAGACATGAACAAACAGGCAAAGACAGAAAGAGGCAACAAACCAACAGGTAAATTATTGATTAGTGCCATGCCAAGCTAGACTGTTGATCTGTCATCATGTAAATCAATCAGAGTCATTGAATAGGATCTCTGATAGCAGGACAGAAGCTGAATTTAGGATTGTACTGTATGTGTTCACTTAATTCAAGAGAGAGGCAGTCATAACAATAGCACAGATTAGAAAGGTAGACTGAGTGAGGGAGAGAGAGGCCACAAACCAAGGGGTAAGATAGTAAGAAGTAGTAATTCAAGGCGGTCTATTGGAGGAGATTGGGCTAAAATGCCTGACTGAGCTGTTAACAACATCCTTGTAGTATTAGTGATTTTAGAAATGCACTCTGGTTACATTATCATCTATCTGAGATGCCTTTCCAAGAATATTGAGTGGACAACATTGTTTTGTGTAACTATATTTGCTACAACCTTTCCAGACATAATGAGTATTGCAAGTTAGCGTTGTGGAAACAATTATCGCCCCCAGTATTTTCAACCGGACTACCTCTGAGTGAAACTGTGTCAGTTGCACTGGTCCTATTCGCACTTCATTGGTAAATAATACACATAGAACTACATATTAAAAATACATTTTGGTGAATTAATTAACATTCACACTTAGTCAAATGTCCCCCCCCCCACTCCCCACCTCCCAATATCAGAGTCACTCCTACGCCCTTGCCTACAGGTGTTCGCTGGTTACCAGAAATGGGGCTACTGGCTGCTTGGCACTTGTTGGACATTATCAGGCATTACTGTATTTGTTGTCAGTGTTACGCATGCCTGATTCCTAGGTGTGTATTCCCCTAGTAGACGCACTGAAGTGGGAAAGAGAACTACAACATGTCATTCAATTGATGCAGTCGATTACGTAGCAAGCATGCTGTGGTTGGTGTAAGCAACATCTGAGCAAAGCGGAGCAAAGCAACCACAGCGTTATCTGTTTTGATTGAACACCAAATCCCAGCTATCACTGCGCAACTGCTAAGCCGGAAGAGTTGTTTTATACGTTCAACTCCAACTTCGGGAAGTTAAAACAGGTATGTCTATTTTATGATCTTTACCACATATCTAGCTATTTAATTATTTTGAAGCTTATTAAACTATCCCTTGCCTTCGAGCTTCATAGCTACAATACCATGTATTTTCTTCTTTAAGTTTCAGAGTAAAGTTAGTTTATTGACTTAGCTTGCTGCCAGGAATGGTTAGCATAGCTAGCTAGCTGTCAGTTTGAAAACCACAAGTCGAACCTCGCTCCTTCCTGCTTGTGTCTTTTGGCCCTAAGTGCTCTAGAAAGGTTTAAATAAGCAGCTTCTTCTGTTGCCATATTTTAATTAATCTTTTAATTTTGGAAATTGAAAAACTTATTGAGAGTGAGTTACTACATAACACCAATTACCGGTAGTCTCATTACTTACGAGACTAACTGGAGCTATATAAAAATACTTTAGGCTACAGAGTACTACTTACAAAAACTCTTCCCTAGCTATTGGATTGTTTGTGAAAAACACAATATAGCACATGATAATTTGGGTTCTCCTGGTGATCAGTGGTTCCAAACTTTTTGGAGTTTTAACGATGTTAACCGCAACTATGATCTGACAATTTATTGTAAGTCAGAAACTCATGAACATTTATCCTGAGCTGGGGGAACGATTATAATTTCACCAGTTCACCCAAATATAAAGGGTATTGGAGATTAGTCTACATGTAAGGTGGAAAAATGTAAAGCCCATTTACTTAACTCAGTGGAGAAGGGATCTCCAGATTTAGTTTTTATTAGCTTACAAGTCAACTGAGAAGTACGGTATGGTGGGTTAGGCATGAGAGCTTTATAGATGTGTGCAACGCATCAATCTATGAGAATTCAGGGGGCCAGAATACTTTCTGATACAGTGTGCTGTGATATGTGGTGAAACTATCGGCCAAAATCTAAAACATAATTTTAATGATTAACACTTAACACTGCAAGCTTTTTGGGAGGAAGCCTAGCACCATTCCAAGTGCCTAGATATAGATATGTTGATAGATATAGGCATTTGGACTGATGCTACACTCAGCCTGTTTCAGACCCATTGATAAAAGCCACGCTGTTGGAGACCTTAGACCTCCAATTTGAGCCCATTGACACCAACAGCTGTGCATCCTCTTCTGCCAACTGACCTGCTGCACACCTGAACCTCGTTGTGATTGTGGTGATGTGTTTCAGATGAGGTCACTTTTTCTGAACCTCATTGTGATTGTGGTGATATGTTTCAGATGAGGTCACTTTTTGCAGTGTGTAAAATGACCATATTTCCGGGGTACAGTATATACACTCTCACTGTGGGGCACTGTGGATACAAATTTCATTTATAAGTGTTTCATTTATGTTTTGTTTTTCTATTTTGTGAGACATACCATTTACAAACCAGCCCATCATCTTGTGGGCCTGGAAAACAAGACAGTCTAGTTTCACTTGACTCTACTGGCTATGCCCTCATCCTCCACAGACGCTGATGGTAGTGAAGTTCAGATAGAGTAGGCATTTAGTCTAGTCAGGGAACTACAGCCAGAGTTTGAACTTTCAGGACATTTTCGCTTAAAATAATAGACTGTGCAGTTTTGTTACCATATGGTTACATATGAGCAATTTCATGGTAACAGACTGATAAAGTGGAGAGGACTGGGGGTGGGGGGGGGGGGGTAATATAAAAACTGTAAGCAATTATGTTTTTGGTCAAAATTCCTATATTATGTTTGTCTTTAAATCAAAAGGTTTATGAATTATATTGAAATCAGATTGGAGTCAGGTATATCTGGTAATGGTCAGGTATAATATCTGATTAAAGTAGTATTTCATTTCCTGACAAAAACAAGCCAGCTGAATCAGAATATAGCCAAACTTTAGTAATCAGATTTTGCAGTTCATTTTGATTACATAGGCCTAGCTACTGTCCTTTCTCTTTTATAATGTGATGCTTTCAAAGTTAAATTATAGTTCACAGTCATAAAAATAAAAAAAATCTACTCTATGTATGCATTTTGGAGTGTACAAATGTGAACGCCCTCACCACTGCTGAAAGAAATCCCAGTAAAAACACTTTTTATTACATAAAAAAAATATGTCCAAAGTTTACTTTTTGGACAATGGTTACAAAACAAAAGAAGGTTGTCACAACTTATTGCCTTCTTAGAATCACCAATATTAAGACTACAGTCACAAAGAAAAGCAGTTAGACTTTCAGAGAGTGTGCTGAAACAGTAGGCAAAATCTAACCCATGCTGCAGTGTTTGTAGGGACAATCAGAAGCTGCACTTTATTGCAACCAAGTGTAGTGACTACTAGTGGTTAGATTTCTATGGATGTCTCAGAAAAAAAATAGATTTCCCCAAAAGTTATTCCAAGTTTATGTTACTGTTTAAATTCAGTGTTGTGAACATTAGAGGCAGGATTCTACGTAGCGCCACAGAAAGTGACAAAGAAGGAAATTCTAATGTGTTCTACTTTAAAAGATCTGATCTCAGCTTCTAAATGTCATTGAGCCAAACCACAGATACTTTCATTGTTTTTTAGCCTAAATTGTCCTAGGTTTGTGACAGTATACTCTAGTATAATATATTGAGACTTGTTTTTGTTCCTGGTGATTGTGTACAGTATGCTGCTCAAATTCCATCTTTTGAGTGTTTTCTCTCTTCCATCACTGCCCTGTGTCAGCACTGTCTAAGTAACATACATGCTGTAACTAGTCCTACATAGCAAGGTAACAAAATCTCTTGGCCATCAACCAACCAAACACGATTGTGAACATTAAGAATGCTAACCTTGATTCTCCCAAAAATATGCTGTCTTCTGATTCTATGTTTTTGCAGGAGTGTGCTGCTCACGGCCTGTAGACAGCAACGGTGTGTGTGTGTGTGCGTGTGTGTGTGTTGAAGTGTATTACAGAAACAGCAGCAGTAGGTGTATGTCTGTCTGTAATCTGCTTCCGCCGGCTGTTTGTGGCATCGGCTGCGGAGTTAACAGGAAGACAGAGGGCTGAAGATCGAGAGAGAGAGAGAGAGAGAGAGAGAGAGAGAGAGAGAGAGAGAGAGAGAGAGAGAGAGAGCACAAGGAAGAGAGAATTTGCCAAGGTTCAGCGTCAGCATGACTGAGTTTTGGGTGTGTTTCAGCTGCTGTATTGCAGAGCAGCCCCAGCCTGTAAGTACACACACACACACACACCATGATTTACTCAACTTTCAGATTATGTGAAGTGTGGAATATAAAAAGAAAGGTGCTAGTCACTGAAATAGAACAGGACTTTGGTGCCTGCTGTACTTCATTAGCCTCCTAAAATAAACCAGTTTGGATTGTTCTGGGCTGGTGAAAAAGTGTCATGTCTTTGTTTAACAGAAGAGGCGGCGGAGGATAGACCGTTCAATGATAGGAGAACCAACCAACTTTGTTCACACGACACACGTGGGCTCAGGAGACATGGGCATTGGGCTCTCTTCAGTACGTACTGACCTCCTACATTCAAACAGAACATTTGTGTCAATTTATTAGTTGTCTTTAGATAGCTATGTGGGACAATCACAACTCTGTCATAGTAAGTTTTTAATGAATAAATTGTCTATCAGTCAGAAAAGTAATGGCAGGAAGGGAAGAAATGTGTGTTCATTTATACAAGTGTTCATTTATGAAGGAAAATAAATGCACTTAACTTTGATTTCTCTGGCACTGACTTTGCCAACTAATCGCTTCGGTGTAGGAAAATGTACTTATTATGATTATCGGATTTTGTTTTTCCAAAACACCTGAAGAAGAATGCAGTTATTGTAAGTCGCTCTGGATAAGAGTGTCTGCTAACTAACAAAAATGCAAAGGCAAAGTTGTCTATTTAAACCAAAAATGGGTTTAGAATTATTCAGCATACATTTGAGGGTAGTGTATCATTTGCAAGGCCAGAAACAAGTATAATAGTAATTCAGTGTACCCCAAAAAAACATGGGGACTCCAGTAGCATCAATGTGTACTGGTTTTACTGTTGGGTGGTTGGACAGCGAACAACTTTGGACTG
Source organism: Esox lucius (assembly GCF_011004845.1). Taxonomy (NCBI): domain Eukaryota; kingdom Metazoa; phylum Chordata; class Actinopteri; order Esociformes; family Esocidae; genus Esox; species Esox lucius. The sequence goes on along the minus strand of NC_047570.1, from coordinate 27,291,781 downwards.
GGCTGAGCTTGAGCCATACTCTTATTGGGGTGGGACAGCCAAAAGAACAGAACTAACACTGCTTTGTCTATGGAGAATGACAGAAGGTTGACCAGGGTCACTGTAAGTTTATTTGCTCCCTGAGAGGGAGACACCAAGGAGATGTCAACCGTGACAGTGAGCTCTTGGAACAGGCAGGCCTAACCAGGGAGGAAGAGCTGCTCAGTCCTGTTGGCGTACAAGCAGAGGTGTCTGCCGGACACACCGAAATGCATTGCCATCTGGGTTTCAGAAGCGGGAAAGCGAGACCGTATGAGGATATGATGGAGCCTAGTGACTACTGGTGTACCCCAGGACACTGTTTTGGCTCAGGCATAGAACCGAGTCCTGGGGTACAGACGGATCATCTCCACATCAACTGGCCAGAACAGCCTGAAATTCAACACTACTGTTGTTTGCTCCTTGGGGTTTAAGGCCGGGTGTCTCTGTAAAGCACTTTGTGACAACTGCTGTTGTAAAAAGGGCTTTATAAATGCATTTGATTGAAGTAGGATGCAATGGAAAGGTATCTAGAGACTGAAATGGCCAGCCAAGAGAGTGGAGAGAAGGGTCTAATCGCTCAAATGTGTGTGTGTGTGTGTGTGTGTGTAGGTTAACTCTGTTCAGGCCCAGATGAAATCAAAAGGAGGTTATCATGGAGGGTCTGAGAGCAATCATGAGTAACCAGGTGAGTCGTGTACCGATCCCTATATTGCTTTGTTACTTACGTTATACTGCAATTGCTATCACATCGATTCCACTATATCTGTTGATTTTCGTAGGATTACTAGTAATGCTGTATTTTTTAGTGTTACCAGCACTACGGGAACAGTGTTATTGTGATATAAGGACTACCAGTCCCTCTGCTCCTGTCTGTCTGCTATAGACCTCCCTCTGCTCCTGTCTGTCTGCTATAGACCTCCCTCTGCTCCTGCCTGTCTGCTATAGACCTCCCTCTGCTCCTGCCTGTCTGCTATAGACCTCCCTCTGCTCCTGCCTGTCTGCTATAGACCTCCCTCTGCTCCTGCCTGTCTGCTATAGACCTCCCTCTGCTCCTGTCTGTCTGCTATAGACCTCCCTCTGCTCCTGTCTGTCTGCTATAGACCTCCCTCTGCTCCTGTCTGTGCTCATTCTGTTTCTCATTGACTATAACTGGGATATACAGTATCTCACAAAAGTGAGTACACCCCTCACATTTTTGTATATATTTTCATGTGACAACACTGAAGTAATGACACTTTGCTACAATGTAAAGTAGTGAGTGTACAGCTTGTATAACAGTGTAAATTTGCTGTCCCCTCAAAATAACTCAACACACAGCCATTAATGTCTAAATCGCTGGCAACAAACGTGAGTACACCCCTCAGTGAATATATCCAAATTGGGCCCAATTAGCCATTTTCCCTCCCTGGTGTCATGTGACTCATTAGTGTTACAAGATCTCAGGTGTGAATGGGGAGCAGGTGTGTTCAATTTGGTTTTATCGCTCTCACACTCCCTCATACTGGTCACTGGAAGTTCAACATGGCACCTCATGGTAAAGAACTCTCTGAGGATCTGAAAAAAAGAATTGTTGCTCTACATAAAGCTGGCCTAGGCTATAAGAAGATTGCCATGGTGGTCAAGACCATACAGCGGTTTAAAAGGGCATGTTCCACTCAGAACAGGCCTCGCCATGGTCGACTTAAGAAGTTGAGTGCACATGCTCAGGGTCATATCCAGAGGTTGTCTTTGGGAAATAGACGAACAAGTGCTGCCAGCATTGCTGCAGAGGTTGAAGGGGTGGGGGGTCAGCCTGTCAGTGCTCAGACCATACGCCGAACACTGCATCAAATTGGTCTGCATGGCTGTCGTACCAGAATGAAGCCTCTAGTAAAGATGAAGCACAAGACAGCCCGCAAATTGTTTGCTAAAGACAAGCACACTAAGGACATAGATTACTGGAACCATGTCCTGTGGTCTGATGAGACTAAGATAAACATATTTGGTTCAGATGGTGTCAAGCGTGTGTGGCGGCAACCAGGTGAAGAGTACAAAGACAAGTGTCTCTTTGCTTACAGTCAAGTATGGTGGTGGGAGCTTCATGGTCTGGGGCTGCATGAGTGCTGCCGGCATTGGGGAGCTACAGTTCATTGAGGGAACCATGAATGCCAACATGTACTGTGACATACTGAAGCAGAGCATGATCCCCTCCCTTCGGAGACTGGGCCGCAGGGCAGTATTCCAACATGATAACGACCCCAAACACACCTCCAAGACAACCACAGCCTTGCTAAAAAAGCTGAGGGTAAAGGTGATGGACTGGCCAAGCATGTCTCCAGACCTAAACCCTATTGACCATCTGTGGGGCATCCTGAAACGGAAGGTGGAGGAGCGCAAGGTCTCTAACATCCACCAGCTTGCGATGTCGTCATGGAGGAGTGGAAGAGGACTTAGTGGCAACTTGTAAAGCTCTGGTGAACTACATGCCCAAGAGGGTTAAGGCAGTGCTGGAAAATAATGGTGGCCACACAAAATATTGACACTTGGGCCCAATTTGGACATTTTCACTTAGGGGTGTACTCACTTTTGTTGTCAGCGATTTGGACATTATTGGCTGTGTGTTGTGTTATTTTGAGGGGACAGCAAATGTACACTGTTATACAAGCTCTACACTCAATGCTTTACATTGTAGCACAGTGTCATTTCTTCAGTGTTTTCACATGAAAAGATACAGTGGGGCAAAAAGTATTTAGTCAGCCACCAATTGTGCAAGTTCTCCCACTTAAAAAGATGAAAGAGGCCTGTAAATTTCATCATAGGTACACATCAACTATGAGAGACAAAATGATAAAAAGAAATCCAGAAAATCGCTTTGTAGGATTTTTTATGAATGTATTGTTAAATTATGGTGGAAAATATGTATTTGGTCAATAACAAAAGTTAATCTCAATACTTTGTTATATACCCTTTGTTGGCAATGACAGAGGTCAAACGTTTTCTGTAAGTCTTCACAAGGTTTTCACACACTGTTGCTGGTATTTTGTCCCATTCCTCCATGCAGATCACCTCTAGAGCAGTGATGTTTTGGGGCTGTCGCTGGGCAACACAGACTTTCAACTCCCTCCAAAGATTTTCTTTGGGGTTGAGATCTGGTGACTGGCTAGGCCACTCCAGGACCTTGAAATGCTTCTTACAAAGCCACTCCTTTGTTGCCCAGGCGGTGTGTTTGTGATCATTGTCATGCTGAAAGACCCAGCCACGTTTCATCGTCAATGCCCTTGCTGATGGAAGGAGTTTTTCACTCAAAATCTCATGATACATGGCCCCATTCATTCTTTCCTTTACACGGTTCAGTCGTCCTGGTCCCTTTGCAGAAAAACAGCCCCAAAGCATGATGTTTCCACCCCCATGCTTCACAGTAGGTATGGTGTTCTTTGGATACAACTCAGCATTCTTTCTCCTCCAAACACGAAGAGTTGAGTTTTTACCAAAAAGTTATATTTTTGTTTCATCTGACCATATGACATTCTCCCAATCCTCTTTTGGACCATCCAAATGCTCTCTAGCAAACCTCAGACGGGCCTGGACATGTACTGGCTTAAGCAGGGGGACAGGATTTGAGTCCCTGGCAGTGTAGTGTGTTACTGATGGTAGCCTTTGTTACTTTGGTCCCAGCTCTCTGCAGGTCATTCACTAGGTCCCCCCGTGTGGTTCTAGGATTTTTGCTCACCGTTCTTGTGATCATTTTGACCCCACGGGGTGAGATCTTGCGTGGAGCCCCAGATCCAGGGAGATTATCAGTGGTCTTGTATGTCTTCCATTTTCTTATAATTGCTCCCACAGTTGATTTCTTCACACCAAGCTGCTTACCTATTGCAGATTCAGTCTTCCCAGCCTGGTGCAGGTCTACAATTTTGTTTCTGGTGTCCATTGACAGCCCTTTGGTCTTGGCCATAGTGGAGTTTGGAGTGTGACTGTTTGAGGTTGTGGACAGGTGTCTTTTATACTGATGACCAGTTCAAACAGGTGCCATTAATACAGGGAACAAGTGAAGGACAGAGCAGCCTTGTAAAGAAGAAGTTACAGGTCTGTGAGAGCCAGAAATCTTGCTTGTTTATAGGTGACCAAATACTTATTTTACAGAGGAATGAACCAATAAATTCATTAAAAATTCTGGATTTTTCTCATTTTGTCTCTCATAGTTGAAATGTACCTATGATGAAAATGAAAGACCTCTCTCATATTTTTAAGTGGGAGAACTTGCACAATTGGTGGCTGACTAAAAACTTATTTTGCCCCACTGCTATAATCAAATATTTACAAAAATTTGAGGGGTGTACTCACTTCTGTGAGATACTGTACTTCACCTATTAAATATTCTTAAAGCTCCTATTAGATGCTTTTAAATCTCTTCCAACTTGTTCTGGCCCCAACTCGATTCAATCCCAAGTCTTTAGACAAAGCAAGTCCGATATTATCATCATTCATATGCCTACCAACTTCTGCCAAGATTTTAATGATGTAAACAAATGTCTTATCTCTGTTAAACATTGCATCTTAATTAATATAGTCAGCCACCTAGTTTCTCATAGGACTGTCTAGCCTGGTTCTAGCCCCTCTGAATGCTGTGCTGTCAACCATTCAACGTAATCCAGCCTTAAATACATCCAAAATTGGTTTCTTGTTCTCCTATAAAGCGTCTTTTAACCACACTGCCCAGTATACCCGTGCATACCACGCCAATCCTGTAATATAGCAGCATTGTATATGCGATGGGGCCTCTTTTATATTCTGGTTAAGTGATCCTTGCTATATCTGTGTCACCATCCTTAATGGTTCCAACTTATGTTTTTTTTTTAGGGAAATGGTCACTCTAAAAGCCTGCTCTTTCTTTGGTCCTCATTAATTTGAGTACACTGCCACCACTGATTGAATTTCAAAAGACCCACACCTCACTAAATAGACATGCTTCTATCTGCTCAGTGCACCCTTTTAGTTTCTGGTGCCGATCTGCCTCTGTTTTAGTGTAATTTTTCTAGTCCCTTATAGTGTTTATTTGTATTTCATTTTTACATAATCTATGTAGTTGGGTGTCTTGTCCTCTTAGACTCAATGTGTGGTCCGGTTGTCATTCAGTGTTATACTAGAACTGTTACTAGTACTATGTTATTAATGTTACTAGGACAATATTTATAATGGGTTATACATACTATTAGTACTGTATTATTTATGCTACTACTATTAGTATCTAATGTGCTACTAGTACTTTAATTAATGTTATGCTTTTAGTACCACAGTTTGTACTACTTGTCCTGTGTTATTATTTTTACTGTATTACTGTTAATGTGTTACTTCTCTTAGCAACATACTCTTACATTTAAATCTTCCAGATGCATGTACTCAAATTTTATTGTGTCTGTGTATTTCTCCCCCACCATTCAATAGGAGGTATGTGCTGTGGCACTGGGGAGGCATTGAAAAGGATCTGAACCAGACAAAGGACCAAACAATGAAATCACTGCTCAACTCCCCAGCAACTTGTATATAATTCATTCATATTAAAGCACTGCTATTTGTCTGTCATGCTGTTGCACTGTAAGTGTTGAAAATGGTTTGCTGCCGTGTGTGTGTGTGTGTGTGGGAGAGAAAGAAAGGAAGCATTCCCCAATGTTCAGGAGTGTGTGGTCATATTTTAGGCCTTATGGCATGGATGCCTGTATTTATAGACTGATAAAGAAAGGACCTTTTATGTGGTGGCTGGGCCACTGTGCAGTTATGAGGCACATTATAAATATTATCTGGTTCAATATCAAATCCTAAATGAGAGAATTCTTACAGTGTCAATATGGAGGCCATGATTCGATGTTGATGTCCCGAATGGCACCCTATTTCATATATAGTGCATTAGTTTTGTCCAGAGACATTTTGCCCTGGTCAAAACATTTACATATGGTGTCACTAGGGGGACAAACCATGTGAACTGCTTTATTCTGTTTAAACATGATCTTTGAGTGGCCTTCATGGAAGTAAGAAAACATTTATTTTTCTAATACACTTGAAATGTGTAGGTAGGGCACACTGGACTATTGGTTTCTTGTATACTGTGCACTTCAACAGCTTTTAAATACTTTTTTGCATTGATTTCAAACAATGTATTTTTATAATTGTTGTATTTTTCTCATTCCGTAGAATTCAAATAAATGAACAATTCTATGCCAGCCAGTTTTGAGAATAATGTTTTTGTCAGGTTCAATTTGAATTTAGTCATCTTAAATGGCACCCTATTTTCTAAGGTGCCAACCCCATGGGCTGTGGTTTAAAGTATTGCACTATAAATACTATAGATGGTGATTTTGGACACCACTGATAATGAACCTAAGAAGATGAGACAGTTGTACATGTTTTACAGAGAAAAAGTCCTAGCTAAGATTTGACATGCCGACATGGTAAGATGTTGTCATTTGTCATGATTTTTACATTTGTCCCATTCTCAGCCACCTTCGCTACAAGTTCCATAATTGGACTTAATGTCCTTATTTGTGCTGTGAATTAATTCCAATTCCTGAGATGATGTTATATAAATATCTTCCGGTCTTTGAAGGTCAAGGGCATGAAGTCAGCCTAGTACCAGACATTATTTAGACAAAAACCTGGTAATCTCTTGCAATTGCCATCTCAGTTTTCAAACTTGAATCCCATTAAAAAAAAACAGTGATTTAAATTGTATAAGGCAGTTAATAAGGCCAGACATAATTCATAATTATTCGGGTAGCTGTATATGTAATTTATTCACCTATGTCCTGAAAAATGTATGTCTTTCACATTGAATCAGAGCAGTCTTAGTATGGATCACTGAGCAGCACAACATTCACATTGTGTAAGTAACTCCAACAGTTTTCAATCTAAAAGTATGTCCAGCCTGGCTTCCTAAAGTATGTCCAGCCTGGGGTTAGAGTCCCCTGCCTCTACAGCCAGGGACAGCGTTACCTAGCTCCAGGTTTGGGCAAGAGTCTTGGCCAAGGGTTTCGCTGCCCTTCAGATAATTTTCTCTGACCTAAATGGGCGGCTATCTTCAGTTCTGAGGAGTTGCCTGCCTCTTGTACTGGAAGTCCCAAATACCCCTGCACTTGGGAGAACTGCGATCCCCGGTGCAGATCCATCATGGGAGCCAGTTGTGGTAGTCTGATAAGCACTGTCAGTGGTAGTGAGAGTCACAAACCCATAGAGCAGCCAGTGAGCTGCCAACAACAGTTGTGGCTGGCATATCACATTCTTCTGCTGCAGTTGGTTTGCCATGTCCTTCAGCTATAGTTGCCGCTGGCAATGTATTCAACACCTTGCGATGGATCACAGCGGCCCTGCACCAGTTGAGTTCGAAACATTCTGTGACAATCCAGTGGGATTAAATGGCCAATGTGCCCAGTTTATACGAGGCGATCCTAAGTCCATTTCAATGGAGACAGACATTTTCTGGCCCCCATGGTCCTCAAAAGTTACACTAGCTGTCAGCTTCCCATCTAATTTGACCAGACACCCTCAAGTTTATCGGTTCCCAATCACTGTTTTGCCACAAAGGATTATTTGGCGTAATCTGTGGCCATCCACTCTAATTCAGAGCAGTGTTATCTTAAAAACAATTCACAAAGAGTGGACTGCAGCTGGAGTCAGTGCTTCAAGAACCACCACGCACAGACGTATGCAAGACAGGGGTTTCATCGTCTCACTCTTTGTGTCAAGCCACTCTTGAACAAGACACAGCGTCAGAAGTGTCTCGCCTGGGCTAAAGACAAAAAGGGCTGGACTGCAGCTGAGTTATTTTCTCTGATTAAAGTAAATTTAGCATTTCCTTTGGAAATCAAGGTCCCAGAGTCTGGAGGAAAAGAGGAGAGGCACAGAATCCAGTCCAGTGTAAAGTTTTCACAGTCAGTGATGATTTGGGGAGCCATGTCATCTGCTGGTGTTGGTCCACTGTGTTTTCTGCACACAGTGCCAAAGCTACCAGTACCTGGTTTAAGGACCATGGTATCCCTGTTCTTAATTGGCCAGCAAACTCGCCTGACCTTAACCCTATAGAAAATCTATGGGGTATTGTGAAGAGGAAGATGCGATATGCCAGACCCAACAATGCAGAATAGCTGAAGGCCACTATCAGAGCAACCTGGGCTCTCATAACACCTGAGCAGGGCCACAGACTGATCAACTCCATGCCACGCCGCATTGCTGCAGTAATTCAGGTAAAAGGAGCCCCAACTAAGTATTGAGTGCTGTACACGCTCATACTTTTCATGGTCATACTTTTCAGTTGGCCAACAGTTCTAAAAATATATTTTTTTTATTGGTCTTAAGTAATATTCAAATTTTCTGAGATACTGAATTTGGGATTTTCATTAGTTGTCAGTTATAATCATCACAATTAAAAGAAATAAACATTTGAAATATATCAATCTGTGTGTAATGAATGAATATAATATACAAGTTTCACTTTTGGAATGGAATTACTGAAATAAAACTACTTTTTGATGATATTCTAATTTTATGACCAGCACCTGTATATACATTATTATTATTATTATTTTTCTTTTTTCTCCACACAATAGGCTACTCACACAAACATATAGTCTAACTCTCTGTGTAAAATACTACCTGTTGCAGATACTGTCATTTTGCTAACATATTCTTAATGTAATTATTATTATTATTACATCATTGCTGCTGTTTTGTTTATTTTTTACTTAATATCTCTCTTATTCTACCATTGAGTAGGAACCAGAAACTAAGAATGTCATTTGGTAGTTTTGTTTTACTCAGAGATGTCTATAGCCTGATAGAAACATCTCTAAGACATATGTCCCGATTTGACTAAACATACATAAAGCTGGATAGACGTGACATCTCGTGATATCCTCGCAACATTTGACATTCGACCGCGGTGCATTCTGTGTAGTTTTGGGTCAAGAGTTGTCCGCTGGGAGTGTAAACCAAATTCCCGACGTTTATGGATCTCCGGTAACATAGAAGGAACGATAGTGAAAGTAGACAGCGGCGTGCCAAATCGCGGATTAGTTGTGTTTTTTGGGTTTTTTTTTAAAACACGGTTTTATTACTCAGTCCCGGATGTCACCGATATGGCAACTTCTACGTGGATTATTATTTTGTCAGGCGTTCTACTGTCATCGCAGGTAAAATGTACAGAAATTCACACGGATCTATTTAGTTGTGTTAGTTAGCTAAGGTAGTTAACTATGTAGCTACATATGTATGTTGACATAGCTAACATTAGTCTCACGGTTAAGGTTGTACAGACTGTAGCATGTCCAACCAGCTATCTCAACATGAAGGCCGTAACTAACGTTAACTAGCTGACCAGATACATTATGTTGTGATATTTATTCCTCATACGTACGCAAATAGCTACTATCCCCTGTTGTCTTTTCCAGTGTTTTCTATCCTATTAGTCTGCCCATGTTGTATAAATTAAGTTGGCTATCTAGTTAGCTAGCTAGGTAACTTTATAGTTGGAAAAATAAAGATGACTGTGTAGACGATATGCAGATTTTCTATCTGTTATGGGGAAGTACCAAACTTCCATTTGAGCTTCTAGGTGGAACAAAAACTATTAGACTAGTGAGGTCTACTTCAACAACAAGGTACCCTTACAGAATAACAGGTTATATCGCTCTCTGAAATGATCATCCCAGATCAGGTGTTTATGTTTAGAAGTTTATATTATTTAAAAATATTTGTTGTAATTTAGCTACCTGTACATACTGTTTTTAATCCACTCAGGTGAACTGCCAAGAAGCAGTCTTGCACATCTCAAATGGGGCAGTAGATGAAGAATACTGCCTGGTCTACAACTCGTCATGGACCCCCCTGCCACTCACCCTCAGTGGTGCTGTAAGTTCAGCAACATGACAACTTGGATAGCCGGCGTACATGACATTCCATCAGTCATGGGAGAGTTGGTAGTATGGTCACGATGGAGTAGCCTACCTCTTTTGGCATAGTTATTATGATTATATGGTCATGGTGACCAGATCTTAGACCAGGAACCAGCTATGAGACACTTTAAAAATACAGATCCTGTTTCCTAGTAAATACTGAAATCTAGTGTACCTTGTAGTGGCTCTATGGTCAGTCCAGCTAAAGTGACAATACAACGATTGATTGACGTGATTTGTGGACTAAACTTAACACCACCCACTGTACTTTGTCAGATGGAGTACCCCCTGGTGAACCTTTCATCCAGCCTGCTGTGTACCTCAGCAGGGATAACACCCAGCACTGTACAGGGCAAGGCTGTGGTGGTCATGAGAGGTGAATGTGACTTCAGTCAGAAGGCTCTGGTAGCTCAGGATATGGGGGTTACCACTCTTATCATCGTTAGCACTACACCTATGGTAGGGGCTTGATACTGGATATGTAATGTGTCCATGGTGTTGTCTAAATTTAATATCAATAGTACCTACAAAATGCTTTTTCCGTCTTTTCATTTGTTCTGTAATTCGATTGTTTCTTCAGAGTCCCCCATCAGCCAATGAGTCAGAGTTTAAGAAGGTCCAGATTCCAATTGTTCTGATGAGATACTTGGACTTCCTGGACGCACAGAAGGTGAGTTCTCTGATACGGCAGCTTGACTGGTGAATGGACAAAATGTTATCCACAAAAATGAGGGCATGGAACCAAGGCTGAAGCCATGGAGTCAACATTGGGGGGGACCAAATCAGCCGGGGAAAAACATTAACAGAAAAACATTAACAAATGTTTAAAATATTTATAACTCTTAACCATAAATATTTACACAATCTGATATCAAGGTATTGTTGGTCCTACAACATCATATTAAATGTTGCTCTAGGACCATCATTGCAACTGACTTGTAATTAGTTGGTTACCCCAGTCCAAAGACAGAATATTCCCCCACCCCTTTGAACTAACCCTAACCTCAGAGACACCTGTGCCTAAAACTAACCTCATTGGTGCCTGTGCCTAAGTCTAACCTCAGTTGTGCCAACATTAATTATAATGTTGTCGAAATAACACCAACATAGCGATCAGATTGGTCATCAATATGTGCTAATTTTCTCACTCACCATGTCACCTGCTCTCCCTGCCCTGTTGGCATCCATATTATATGAAATTATTATTATTATTTATTATTATTATTATCGTCCTCATGCTCTCTCTCTCTCTCCCTCTCTCTCTTTACTCTGAACGCACTAGTGTGAACATGAAATAAATACTATAAATAATCAGTAAACAAGTGGTGTTTCTTGCCATAATGTTCAGGAATGGATTACTAACCATTTCTGATATTAATGGCAATGATTATTATATCAATAAACATTGACTCACCTCTTGTGCTACTGTATACTTAGTCTATCATCTGACTGGTACTGATTTTTCTCACTTCTTTCAGCTTACTTTTATTTTCTGAGGCTGCCCAGAAACATGAATGTCACTGCCATCCTTCCTCTTGCTTATGATGACACTGAATGAAAGTTGACTAATAAAACTGCTTTCACTTTAATCAAACCAACACTAATAATGCTATTTATCTTAAGTAAATACAGCTATACAATATGTTATATGACTGTCGTTTATGTGCATAAATTACACAACATAAATTATTGACGCTGTACTCAGACTTCACATCTGACGTATCTAGCAGCAGCATCAACGTAGGACATTAACAATAGTTGAATACGCACATGAGCACCGTTGTTGGTCGCTGGGTGAATGTGTGGCTAATTAGCTTTCCAGGTAACTTAGCTACGATAAATAACATTAGTGATTGATTAGCACGTGCAAATCAGCCTGTTTGACATTCCATGCAATTACTGACACTTCTTAGCAAAATTATTTCCACAATTACAGTTCCAGTTAAAAGTGACGTGTTGATGTTAAAACTATCACATTCGACAGGAAGATAGCCTCCTATTACACTCCTGTTACAGTCTAGTTTTCCACTGTAAAAAAAAAATATTGAAAGTCATAGGCTAATGAAATAGAGTGTTGGGTAGTGTGTGTTCATCAGGTGTGTTAACTCTGCTTCTCCAGGTGTTTGGTGAGGAGATGCTGGTGAAGATGTACTCTCCGGTGATGCCACTGTTAGATCCAAGCATTGTTGTCATGCTTCTAATAGCTGTGGTCACTGTGAGTCTGGGAGGCTACTGGAGTGGGGCCTGTGAAAGGTGAGACCCCACTGACACACACACACACACACGTTTCATTCTGCCCGCTTTTCAGTGTGTTTACATTCTGAATGTGTCCGTGTGTGTCAGAGAGAGACTGAGTGGTGGTCAACCTGGAGGAGGAGGAGGAGGAGGAGGAGAGAAGTGTGACAGTGGGGACGTGATTCTCTACTCTCCTCTGAAGGTGGTCATCTTTGTGGGTCTGATGTGCCTGATGCTGGTACTTATGTACTTCTTCTCCAGATACCTCGGTGAGTCAGGACAAATGTTGCTTAGTACATGTACAGTTAGGTATGGAAATATTTGGATACTGACGCAATTTTGGCACTCTATGCCACCGCAGTGGATTTGAAATGAAACAACCGAGATGCAGTTGGAGTGCAGACTTTCAGCTTGAATTCAAGTGGTTGAACAAAAATATGTTATGAAACGTTTAGGAATTGCAACCATTTTCCAACCCAGTCCCCTTATTTCAGGTGCTCAAATGTAATTGGACAAATTAACCCAATCATAAATAAAATTTTCATTTTTAATACTTATTTGAGATCCTTTGCAGGCAATGACTGCTTGAAGTCTGGAACGCATGGACATTACCAAACGCTGGGTTTCCTCCTTTGTGATGCTTTGCCAGGCCTTTACTGCAGCTGTCTTCAGTTGCTGTTGGTTCTTGGGTCTTTCTGCCTTAAATTGTGTCTTCAGCAAGTGAAATTCGTGCTCAATCAGGTTGAGATGAGGTGATTGACTCGGCCATTGCAGAATATTCCACTTTTTTGCCTTAAAAAACTCCTGGCTGGATGTTGTAAAGGGTTTTTCTTAACCATGGAAAGGATCCTACAATCATCCACCACTGTTGTCTTCCGTGGATGTCCAGGCCTTTTTATGTTACAGAGCTCAGCAGTGCATTTTTTTGTCTAAGAATGTACCAAACTGTTGATTTGGCCACTTATAATGTTCCTGCTATCTCTGATGGAATTTTTTTGCAGCCTAAGGATGACCTGTTTCACTTGCATTGAGAGCTCCTTTGACCACATGTTGTATGTTCACAGCAACAGCTTCCAATTCTGAATGCCACACCTGGAATCAAGTCCAGACCTTTCACCTGCTTAATTGATGAAGAAATAATGAAGGAATAGCCCAGACCTTTCCATGAAACAGCTTTTGAGTCAATTGTCCAATTACTTTTGGTTCCTAGAAAAAGAGGAGGCTACATATTAAAGAGCTGTAATTCCTAAACCCTTCCTCCAATTTGGATGTGAATACCCTGAAATCTTAGAGGCTCATATTCATTATTTAACTATAACCTGAATATATTTTGGTAAAGAGCCAAAAAAACGAAACTTGTGTCAGTGTCCAGTTATTTTCAGACCTACAGTGGGGAGAACAAGTATTTGATACCCTGCCGATTTTGCAGGTTTTCCCACTTACAAAGCATGTAGAAATGTTTATCATAGGTACTCTTCAACTGTGAGTGATGGAATCTAAAAATCAAAAATCCAGAAAATCACATTGTATGATTTTTAAGTAATTAATTTGCATTTTATTGCATGACATAAGTATTTGATACATCAGAAAAGCAGAACTTAATATTTGGTACAGAATCCTTTGTTTGCAATTACAGAGATCATACGTTTCCTGTAGTTCTTGACCAGGTTTGCACACACTGCAGCAGGGATTTTGGCCCACTCCTCCACACAGACCTTCTCCAGATCCTTCAGGTTTCGGGGCTGTCGCTTGGCAATACAAACTTTCAGCTCCCGCCAAAGATTTTCTATTGGGTTCAGGTCTGGAGACTGGCTAGGCCACTCCAGGACCTTGAGATGCTTCTTACAGAGCCACTCCTTAGTTGCCCTTGCTGTGTGTTTCGGGTCGTTGTCATGCTGGAAGACCCAGCCACGACCCATCTTCAATGCTGTTGTTGGCCAAGATCTCGCGATACATGGCCCCATCCATCCTCCTCTCAATACGGTGCAATCGTCCTTTACAGAAAAGCATCCCCAAAGTATGATGTTTCCACCTCCATGCTTTGTTTTCGATTCCGTCTCTCACAGATGAAATGTACCTATGATAAAAATTACAGACTTCTACATGATTTGTAAGTAGGAAAACCTGCAAAATCGGCAGTGTATCAAATACTTGTTCTCCCCACTGTAACGGTATATTTTCAATCATACCACTTTATTTACACTTGAACTGCCTAGCAAACCACGTACCAAAAGATGTTAGATCCTCAATGTCATACTTGTTTTTCTTTTTGTTAGTCTATGTGATCATCGTCATATTCTGCCTGGCATCAGCCACTGCCCTCTTCAGCTGCCTGGATGCTTTGTTGGACCTGGCCATGTGTAGCGTCATGAGGTACATGGCTACACACACACACACACACACACACACACACACACTTTCCATGAAAACATTGGACATTTTTCAAACAGTAAATAAAGGTAAAAAATTAAATGTGATGTATTGTCTGACCAACCACACACACACACACACACACATACACACCGCTCTATCTCCTCTATGATGACTGAAAACATGTGTGTTGTTTTCCTACAGGGTTACGGTCCTGGGTAAAAGTGTTTCCGTGAGGTCTGTGTTGCTGTTTTTTGTGTGTGTCACGGTAGCTGTGGTCTGGGGGGTCTTCAGGAACGAAGACAGGTACTGTAAATACACTCCCCCCACACACGCACCTTTGTTACAATCTAGAAAACAAAATGGATTCAATTTGGATTCTCTCCCACTAGGCTTTTTAATGAAACAAAGGTTTAATTAAAATAAAAAAATGGATTTGTTGATTGAATAAATATTCTCACACCAGAGTAAATAGGTAGAAGCAACTTTAGCAAATACAACAGCAAGTCTATTTGGGTTTGTCTTTACCAGCTTTACATATCTGGTTCTTGCTATTATAGCCTGTTAATTTCACTCAAGTTGGATTTGCAGTGTTGGTCACCAGCAACTTTTGGTCTCATCTCACTAGAGAACCTTTTGCCACATCACATCACTGCCACATCACTCTTTCACCTGAGTCATGGAAAAATCCAGATGGGATTTTATGTGATGGATTTTTAGAAATGGCTTTCTCTACTCTGCTGTTCCATATTGCCCAGCTTTGTGGGGCCCCTGGGTAATAATGACTTGAACAGTTTGTCCCGTTGTGGTTGTGGACTGTCTTGCAAAGTTAATATTGACCTCTTGGTGACTTCTCTGACCCCCAGCCTACTTTAACGCTCAGCCTTAATGGACTGTCAGATTGGTGCGTTTTGAGCTCTTTCTCCAGTATTTGTATTGAAAGCTCCTTGGTCTTCACTTTGTTCTGTCATGCTCTCCGTCATAGTATGGGGCATTACAGAAACTGGTGGATTTAATCAGGGATGTGACAGAAAATATCAAATCTATTTCAGTTTCAACAATAAAGAACAAGCAAAATCAGTTTGCGAGTGAATACTTATGAAATACTCTGTAGGCTGTATGCATTGTTCAGTTTGTTTAAATAACTACCCAAATTCTCTTTATTATAATCTACTGCTTTGACTGTGAGAATAACACCAGGAGACTGAAGAAGAGGAGACCTTGTGTAAAATGGTGGAGACGGTTACTGAACCTCTCATTTCTGAAAGCTGAATTTGTTTCAGTAGACTGTCTGCATCTTTTCTTTATCCTTCATCTTTGGCATAGAATGCCTTTTTAGAAATGTCAGCAGAACCGTCTCACATCTAAAAATAAATAAATCAGATGACGTTTTGCCATGGGAGGTTAATGGACCCCGAAACAAGGAAATGTGTCCCGTGAGATATTCTCCCACGGCATCAAATTTTTCCAGACAAAACACTGGCACACTCTCAAACTGCCACAGTGACACCCACTGGGAATGCTGTGGCGGGACAGCAGAGTGCAGGAAGTGGTGTTTTGGGTGAGAGTGTCTGGAGGGCTCCGACATAATCAGCAGGGCAGAGGCGTGTTGTTGTTGCTTTTAGTGTCACGCTTGCTTTTAGTTTCACTGCCTCATTGCCTCTTGAGTACTGTCTGTCTGCCTGTGTGTATCTCAAATTGCACACTATTTCCTATTTAGTAAACTACTAAGTTGGTCAGAAGCACTGCACTTATAGGAATTGCGTGCCATTTGGAACGCTATGTCTGTGGTAATGCCACTGAGTTATACAATGGAAATAGTTTGTCTCTCTTATACGCGACACCAGAATAACATTATGTGTGGGTATTTTCATACAGGCTAGTGACTGTCCTTAGACCTTAGCACAGTACAAGTATTAGTAGAAACAGTAACTAAATGTCTTAAGTCTACAACAACAGTCGGCCCACAGCTAATCTTGTGAGAAGGTTTTCCATGAGCAAAGCACAGTAGGTAATTATAATGTTCTAGAGAAGTTGGTTTCACTTCCCTTTTGACTCACATGCACATTTCATAGTGTCTCATATTACACATTTTCTAATTCACTAAAGCAGGAACTGGAGAATTACTGGTAAAATGCTTCTATTCTGCAAAGTGAAAATCTAACAAAGGTTAAAGAAATGCTTGGGACTTTTTAGAGGAAAGGGAAGGTACTATCCAATCTAAGGTTTTCATTGTGTTTGGGGGACTTTAACAAGCTTTGCTGGCACTTTGTACCTGTTGTGGCCTTATGGCCTTTTGTTTAAATGATTTGGTCTATTTCCTTATTACATGAATTGAATCAGGTGTAGTTGAGTCTGTAGGGTATGGTGAAACTGTTATCATTTGGAAAATGATTTCCTATGTAGAATTTAGTGTTGTGTTTTACTGTGATTTGCTTCTCTTTCTCTAATGTATTCTCTGTTCTGATTTGGTTATGTAGTCTGTTATATTATATTCTACTATACTCACATCTGCTTTACTCTATTCACCTGTACTCTCTTCTGCTTTTCTGTATTCACCTGTACTCTCTCCTGCTTTACTCTATTTACCTATAGTCTCTTCTGCTTTACTCTACTCACCTATAGTCTCTTCTGCTTTTCTCTATTCACTTGTACTCTCTTCTGCTTTACTCTACACTGCACTCTATTTTAATAGATCCCCCCCCCCACTTCAATCTGCTTTACTGTTTTTCCAGGTGGATCTGGATCTTGCAGGACCTACTGGGCGTGGCCTTCTGTCTCAACTTCCTCAAGACCATCTCTCTGTCCAATTTCAAGGTGACGTTCATCCTCTGATCTTAAGACGGAGAGGTTTCTCTGTGGCTCAGACATTAACGCCTGCCCTCCATCCCTCAGATCTGTGTCATCCTGTTGAGCCTACTGTTGCTCTATGACGTCTTTTTTGTTTTCATCACTCCCCTATTCATGGTGAGCTGTCTTCCTTTTTATTGACTTGAGCAATAGTTAATTTTTATTATTATTATTATTGTCGTCCCGTCATTAAATCTATCGGCTGTATGTGTTGTGCTGCTGGTTTGGTGTTGAACTTTTTTTCATGTCCAGCACGGTGAGAGCATTATGGTCCAGGTGGCTCTGGGCCCGGATGCTTCAGGAGAGAAGGTAAACACCCACCTGTCCATCAACCCTTCAGTGACTTAATTAGCAATCAGTAGGGCCAGGAGTGTTTCCTGACCACACTACTGACCCCAATCCGGGAAAAACTCCTGGTCTTAATACAGCCTTGCTGTGATGTGATGGGCTGTTCACCCTTGCTGTGTAGATCAGGTTCTCTTGGGGTCCAAATTACTTACAGTCTCACGAGCATTGGTACCAAATGGCCCAATGTGTAATTATAGGGTGCCGTTTAGGATGCAAACTGACTGCGTCTGGGGCGGGGGATCTGGTGGGGTGTTCTTTGTCTGAACGCAGGGTAACTTGGAGGTGCCAGCTGAACCGTCGACTCCACATGAGAAAGTAAGACCCCACCCACTTTACTACTTAGCTTCACATGTACTGCTAGCTAGTTAGGCCAAACAAATTGAAGTTACTAGACAGCTGATGAATGGTTTTGAAAAGTTTGTGTGAAAAATAATAATAGTTCAAAGTTTATATGTCAAATGCACCGAACAGCACAGCGTCATCCCGCACAATGGATTTCTTTTGACATGGCACACGACATCTATGTAGTAAGAATTAAGAGATATAGAAATAGAAATATATATAATAAAATATATAAAGCAAAAATATAGCATTTATATACACAACAATGTAAACTAGCAGCAATTTTAAAGAATAGGATGGGGAAAAAGAACAATATGGGTAGAAGTATTAAATATTAGACACTTCCCTAATATTAGCAATAATATTAGATACAATATGAGTAAAATGCCTATGAATGGTACATGCCAAGGAATATTCAATGTACATGAATAGACATCAGAGCATCTGGAATGTTTGTGTGTGATCAGTATGATCATAGATCAGTGTTTTCTGGTTGAGGAGCCTTATAGCCTGAGGGAAAAACTGTTTGGGTTTTTGAGCGTTCCCTGATGCTCTGGTAGCGTCTAGCAGATGGCAGCAGTGTGAACAGACCATAGCCTGGGTGGCTGTGGTCTTTGATGTTCCGTGCTTTCCAAAGGCATCATGTATGGTAGATGCCTTGCACAGAGGGGTAATGGCTGTTTTCAGTCAGTTTTCACTGCTGAATTTGCTTGCCTGGGCCAAGTGAGATCATCTTTGATGAACACACTGAGAAACCTGAATTTGGAGACTCTCCAGTTCAGCTCCATTGATGTGTATGGGGGCACGACACCCACTCTGTCGCTTCTTGAAGTCCCCGATCATCTCCTTAGTCTTGCAAACTTTGAGAGAGAGGTTGTTGTCCTGACACCATGTTGCCAGGTTCTTTATCTCCTCTGTGTAAGCGGTCTCATCGTTGTTGGAGATGAGACCCTGGATGGTAGTGTCGTCCATGAATTTGTGGATGATGTTGGAGCAGTGTGTGGCCACGTAGTCATGCATGAACAGGGAGTACAGGAAGGGACTGAGTACGCAGCCCTGGGGAGCTCTGGATGCGCAGTGTCAATGCAGGGGAGGTGAGCTTGCCTATTCTCATCACCTGGGTTCTGCCCATCAGGAAGTCCAGGATTAATTTGCAAAGGGGGGTTATAGGTCCCAGGGTCCCGAGGTTCAGAACAAGCTTAGCGGGAGCAATAGTGTTGAATGCTGAGCTGTAGTCCACAAACAGCATCCTCACGCATTTGTCTCCTTTTTCCAGGTGGGAGAGGGCGGTGTGTCGTCAGGGCGATGGCATCGTCCGTAGATCTATTGGGGTGGTATGCAAATTGAAAGGGGTCCGAAGTATCAGTAAGGGTGGAGCAGATGTGAGTTCTGACCAGGCACTCAAAGCACTTCATGATGGTGGAGGTCAGTGCTACAGGGCGGTAGTCATTCAGGTAGATGATGGAAGGTTTCTTCGGTACAGGGACGATGGTGGTCTGTTGGAAGCAGGAGGGGACTACAGACAGGAACAGGGGGAGGTTGAATATGGAGGTGAAAACCTTTTGTACAGAATTTAGAATGTAACTGTTTGGTACTTTAGAGACGGGCAAGCAAAACCTTAAATGAATGCATCCTGCCATTACGATTAACACACTGTGAGAATTGAGAAGTGTAAACTTGCTCATGTATTATTGATGGTGACAGTGTAACGGCTTTGGAATGACTGTCACAGGGACCTGGGTTTACATTCAAGTGCTAGTGCTCCCCTGATCCACTCTATTGGGGTTGAGATGATGTACAGAACCATTGAACGCATGTCCACAAAGATTTCTACTCAATGGAAGTTGGTAGAGGCATGACATGTCATTCATAATTTTCCCATTTTGTTCGAGCTTTCACTCCCAAACACTCTTCAGTCTGATTTCCATGGTTGGAATCAGTGTGTTTGAACCAAAAGCCACCTATTACATTTATGAAACAAATTATTACATTTGTCAGTAATAACAAAATAATTCAGTTCTTTTTTTTTTTTGGAAAGTTTGACAATTTGAAAAGGTGTGTTTTGTTATTCAGTAAATGAAATACAGTGGGGAGAACAAGTATTTGATACACTGCCGATTTTGCAGGTTTTCCCTCTTACAAAGCATGTAGGAGTCTGTAATTTTTATCATAGGTACTCTTCAACTGTGAGTGATGGAATCTAAAACAATATTCCAGAAAATCACATTGTATGATTTTTAAATAATTAATTTGCATTTTATTGCATGACATAAGTATTTGATACATCAGAAAAGCAGAATTTAATATTTGGTACAGAAATCTTTGTTTGCAATTACAGAGATCATACGTTTCTTGTAGTTCATGACCAGGTTTGCACACACTGCAGCATAGATTTTGGCCCTCTCCTCCATACAGACCTTCTCCAGATCCTTCAGGTTTCGGGGCTGTCGCTGGGCAATACAGACTTTCAGCTCCCTCCAAAGATTTTCTATTAGGTTCAGGTCTGGAGACGGGCTAGGCCACTCCAGGACCTTGAGATGCTTCTTACGGAGCCACTCCTTAGTTGCCCTGGCTGTGTGTTTCGGGTCGTTGTCATGCTGGAAGACCCAGCCACGACCCATCTTCAATGCTCTTACTGAGGGAAGGAGGTTGTTGGCCAAGATCTCGCGATACATGGCCCCATCCATCCTCCCCACAATACGGTGCAGTGGTCCATTCCCCTTTGCCAAAAATGTATTTAAAAATCATACAATGTGATTTTCGGGATTTTGTTTCAGATTCCGTTTCTCACAGTTGAAGAGTACCTATGATAGAAATTACAGACTTCTACATGCTTTGTAAGTGGGAAAACCTGCAAAATTGGCAGTGTTCTTTAAGAGTCAGTGGGCATCATATTGCAGATTTTTCCTTTTAAAATCTTCATGTAATGATCCCCATTTGCACTTGACTATCAGAGAACATTCATACTATTCAACCACCGCATGACTGGTTGGTCTGATGCATCATGTGACAAGTGGGTTACTGTATCTTTCATCATTGTTAGGAGTTTTTTAAGTTTGCTCCGACCATGAAGGTAACTCTAACAATACCTTGATAAAATATGACATCAACAAGTCATCGATGTCATATGTTATGATAGACTAAGAGTTTAAATTAGGATGTTGCTGTTTGATCTGGAATGGAACTGTTTGCTTTCTTGTCTCATATTCTCATTATTAACAAACACACTGGCTGCTCGCTCGACGTCTACACACTAGGACTGCTCGCTCGACGTCTACACACTAGGACTGCTCGCTCGACGTCTACACACTAGGACTGCTCGCTCGACGTCTACACACTAGGACTGCTCGCTCGACGTCTACACACTAGGACTGCTCGCTCGACGTCTACACACTAGGACTGCTCGCTCGACGTCTACACACTAGGACTGCTCGCTCGACGTCTACACACTAGGACTGCTCGCTCGACGTCTACACACTAGGACTGCTCGCTCGACGTCTACACACTAGGACTGCGCGCTCGACGTCTACACACTAGGACTGCGCGCTCGACGTCTACACACTAGGACTGCGCGCTCGACGTCTACACACTAGGACTGCGCGCTCGACGTCTACACACTAGGACTGCGCGCTCGACGTCTACACACTAGGACTGCTCGCTCGACGTCTACACACTAGGACTGCGTGCTCGACGTCTACACACTAGGACTGCGCGCTCGACACCCTGAAAATATTTTATTACTGTCCTGACTGTACAGTTGGCAAGTTGAAATATGTGCTATGACTGTGTCGTTCACATCTACACACTATAACTGTGCAGTTCACTTCTACACTATGACTGTATTTTTTGCATTTTGACATCTACACGTTATGTATAGTTGACATCTACACGTTATGTATAGTTGACATCTACACGTTATGTATAGTTGACATCTACACGTTATGTATAGTTGACATCTACACGTTATGTATAGTTGACATCTACACGTTATGTAGAGTTGACATCTACACGTTATGTAGAGTTGACATCTACACGTTATGTAGAGTTGACATCTACTTACTGAGTGTGCCGTTGAGAACTACAGTGGCTCTCAAAAGTATACATTTGGTTTGGACTTTGCTAAGACATTAAATCCAACTGGATTTAGTTTTTGCCACAACACAAAAAGTAAATGTCTAAGTTAAAATTAAATATGCATATTCTAAATTAATTTAAAATGGAAAACAGAAAATAATTGATTGCTAAAGTATTCACCCCCTTTGCCATGACACACCTGAATGAGCTGTGGTACCAATAGTCTTTAGAAGTCATGTGATCATTTTAATTGAGTTCACCTGGGTAGGTAAAGGTGTTTCATATGACATCAGGTTCTTCTCTGCATCGGTGCTTAGAAAGCTTCTGAAGATGGAGGACAAAATAGATGCAAAGTACAAAGAAATGGGGAAAGAACCCGCTGAGGTCTGCAAGAGACCTGGGACTGGGGAGAAGATTAATCTGTCTGCATGATGATGACCCCAAACACACAGCCAGAGCCACAGTGAAGTGGCTTAAAAACAAAAAGGTCAACGTCCTGGATTTCAGAAGTCAATAGACCGGACCTCAATCTAATTGAGAATATGTGGAACATTTTGAAAATGTTCACTATAGGTACTGATCTGACTTGACAGACCTAGAGCAATTTTGCAAAGAAGAATGGGCCAAAACTGCTCCGTCTAGATGTGCAAACCAGTTGGAGGCTTATCCAAAACAACTCATGGTTGTAATTGCTGCTAAAGGTGCCTTTATCAAATATTGACTAAAGGGGGTGCAGTCAATTGTTATATTTGTAGTTTATTTAGAACACTTTGACATTGTTGACGCTTTTAATCACTGGCAAAACATTTATATTTTCTTTTAATGTTTTAACAATAATATCTGCAGTAGTCCAAGTTGGTTAATACTTTCAGCAGTTGTACAGGCTGACCTTGACGCGCTGTCTGTACAGTTGGCATGGTGACATCTGTTTGCTGAGGAACAAGAAAGTACTGTCATTGGTTTTGATGCAGAATAATAGGGAGAACTCCTACACTTGTTTCTAAAGGATAAAAAATTTGAGATGTTTTAGTCATCTTTTAGTTATTGTTTTTTAATATACATATTTTGACAGTGAGTTTTAGATGGTTGTTATTTCTGGTAGCTGACTGGTGTCCATGTTCTTTCCCTCATAGCTACCAGTAGTGATGCGAGTTCCACGATTCTTTCCATGGTCTCAGAACCTGTGTGGCATGCAGTTCTCCATCCTGGGCTATGGGGACATTATTGTACCAGGTTTGGTAACCATGTCTTATCACAGTTGGGCACCTTGTTTAAGGTTCAATACTTTTGAGATTACAATCGTATCATCTACATTGGAATCCTGATCTGTATCTTAGATCAGGATTCCCTCTTTAATGGTTTTGTTCTGAATGAACACTGATCCCAGATTTGTTTGTAAGGAGCAATATATTTCTGGAGTCATCAGAAGCCTCAGTACAAGCTGCCTGTGTTGTCATTTCTCGATAGCGTCACAAACTTAATAAACGGTGTTGATTGCTCCACCAGGTCTTCTGGTGGCCTATTGTAGTCGGTTTGATGTGCGAGTCAACAGCCCCAACAAGATCTACCTTCTCGTGTGCTGCATAGGTAATGACATGGATGTTATCAATACATAACCCATCATTATCACCACTATCATTATTTTGAGGATAGTCTCTATGCCTTTCTGCTCATCCGGGTCCTCTTAACCCCCCCCCTCCCCCCCCAGCCTACCTGTGTGGCATGGTTGTCACATTTGCAGTGATGTTGTTGACTAACATGGCGCAGCCGGCCCTGCTGTATCTGGTTCCATTTACACTTCTGGGATCTGCTGTGCTGGCCTGGAGGAGAGCAGAGATGAGGCAGTTCTGGAATGGGACCACATACGAGGTGAGAAGAGGACAAGATGAATGCAGTATATTATTGAGTTATTTCCATGGCCCATGCTGTTTTAGTTCTGTCAATGGATGACATTAATAAAAAGGCAATAAATTAATACATTTTTATTCATTTCCAATTCTAAGATTTATCTGAGCCGTATATTACAGTGGTCGTCCTCACCGCAAAACATGTTCTAAACCGTCTCTGCGTAAAATTATAAAGGTGGAAAAGTGTTTGCGGTGCCTTTTGAAAAATTGAGATATCGGGGTTTTTTCTGCAAATGTAATTTGTGCTTTTAAAGAAACACGTTTTTCAGCAGTGGTAGGTTTTGTGTTGTTCTCCTCACTGACTAAATAGTGTGGACGTTATATCTTGATCGTGGTATACCGTAATAATAATGATTATGATGGTGTTTCTTTATCAGGTTTTGGACTCCACCAGGGAACCATTACTGACAGGTGTGCTTTCAACCCCTGACATCTAACCCCTAACCTTTCATGCCTGATCCCAGTCATTGCTATCACGACCCCTTCTCTGTGCCATTTTCTTACTTTTTCTGTTCACTTTTTAACAGCATTTTCTTCGTTCCTTTAGCAAATCAAAAAGGTTAAACAGGAATGTCATATTTTGTTGTGTGCTCAATATCTAACATGGCCACTAGATGTCACTAGGGTCCTGGAAATGCCAAGGGTGTCTCAGATTCAGTGGCTCTCAACCTTTTTGCCTCCATGGCCCACTTGCATCCCAGAACATACTGTATTTCAGGACCTCCTTACATGAGATGTTATCCCCTATTGAAAAAAACACAGTCTATCAGACTGTAGTTACAAAAGCTGCTGACTCAGTGTGAGGACATCTGAAAATGAAGCAGTCAATTTGTGGAGAGATCGTTAACAAGACAACAAACTGAACTTTTCTGTATAGTGACACAAACCAGAGATGTGTTCACAGCAGCTAGGTGATGTGAGACAACCTTTGTCACCAATGTCATCTTACATTAATCGGGTGTGAGGTTCAGTGTTTTAAAATATCTAACATAATGACATGTTTGAGTACTGCTTATAATTCAGTAATATAAGAGAATTGGTCAAGGGGTATATACTTTTGCATGGCACTGTATTTTAAGTTCTCTGTGGATAATGTGTTTAGTATAATAGTTATATCAAGTAGTTATTTTATCATTGTTTTTGTCATCTCAAGGCCCTCATGGCAGCTCACTGACTAGAAAATCCCCCTTTGAGAACTGCTGTTCTAGAATATATTCCTCTCATGTACCATCTTCATGAGTTTAAATTTGCCTACTTTTCTGCATGCAGCTTTGTTGAGAGGTGCAGTTGCCATTTGGAAGCTTTTGGGGTGATTTTGTGTTCTCATGTTCATCGTTTCATGCTTTCTGCAAAATAGTGTGCTGTGGTTCAAAAGGGTAAAACTTTCAGAATGTTGCAAATAGAACATGCAATTCATAGAGCTGATAACGTATGATGAAGATTAGTCTGTTCTATATGAACATTCTGGACAGTTCCACCCTGAATATGTCTGTGGAAGAGCTCAGCACAGCATACAGGCTACTGGACATTGGCACTGGATTTTGTATCATAACTGATGACTAGTATACTCATAAGCTCATCCGTTCTCTCCTCACTTGTTTTCTGTTCTCTCTCTTTCTCCCTGTTGTCTTCTGCTTTTCTTTCGCTCTCCTCACATCATCTATCCCCTCCTCTTTTACATAGGTGGAAGACCTGACTATGCCAGCAGAGGAAGTTGCTGATTACAAATAATCCGCTATTTCAGTAGCAAACCAACTGATGGAGCGCTTTTCTCCTTTTCAAATCAGCCACGTAGTTCATCCATGTGATGCAAGGGTAATAACATAGCTATTCTAGTCTATCAATTTATACTGGGGAGATGTGGTGGGTGGGGGTGCAGAGGGCAGGGTTTAGGGTTATGGATGGCACATTGTGGGACTTTTGAAAAGCCAGACAGTTCATTTGAGAGGCTTAAGATGACCTGAGAATGCAGTGTGTTTTATAATATGGGATGTATAAAGGAGTGAGGAACTAATTTAAATAATGCATAAAATGTGTTTTGCCTTTGTAAATGACACAACTGATTGCACTTTAGTACTCATGTTCTAAATTTTGGGGGAATTTAAATTTAAACTGTAGGCTAAGATAAAGATATTCTGGTTATTATTGTTCTGGAGCTTTCCGTATAACTTGTTTGTATGATTGAAAAACACAATCTTCAGGATTGCTTTCTTTGCCTTAAATTAATCCATTCTGATTTCAGCTCTGAGTATGTGTAATTATTTACGGCTTTGTGCGTAGGCCTGTACAGCTTGCTCTTTCTCATCCACACATATGTCTTTTTACTGCAACATGCATGCCTAATTCAACTTATCAGAGGTCTTAATAACAACCCTGTAATACAACTCCAGAAAAAATGTACAGACCACTGCACCTTTTTTCTTTCCTTTCCAAATAAGTCAAAGGAAGTTTTTGAGTGAGGAACAAAGGGTTTAAATTAAGAGACCACTGCAAATTGAATGCTTTTCCTCACTCAAAATTTTCCTTTTCTTCTTTTTTGGAAAGGAAAGAAAAAGGTGCAATGGTCTCTTAATTTTTTCAGGAGCTCTATTTTTTGTTTTTCATTTGCTCGGGGGAACACAATCAAGCCTGGGTCCCACTCTCAATGGATCCTTGAAAATGAACAATTCACCATTTAAAAAATATAGTTATAGGCTCTTTACATATTTCAACAACACACAATTATAGTCAATAAAGACCACTTACAGGTCAGTAACAGTCCTTTGTGAGCTCATTACTCATCTTGCTACAAGTGGCACCAAGATTTAATTACATTTGTAGATTATTCTGTGTGGGTTTTGAAACGTGCATGATTTACTTAAACTTGTTGTCATGGAATTCAAACCAGAAATGTTTCTGGAAAATGTATATTTTAAATGATGTGGCCATGCTAGCCACCTTCTGGTAAGTTATATTGGCATTTGATCATTTCAAAAATATATATAATAATTAAAGGAACATTACAAATAAAGCGTTAATGTCCTAAAGGGAAAGTCTTATCAATAAACACATAAAAATTAAGGCATTTCGAACGGTCGAGTTGAGCTCCTCCCCTGTCATGTGACTTGCTGCGGGCTGCGGCTGACTCAGCTGGCTTCGTCACGCAGCTGCGTCAGTTCGGAGTCGCACAATTATGAAAAAGCAACCTTCCGCTGGAGCTGCAGCTAGGGCAGATTTTTCCAGCGACTACTGGGCTTTCCTTCCAAGGGTAACAGAGAGGAACACCGCTGATAGATGGATAAAAGCCTCGGAGCAGCTCTTCCTGAGTTTCAACGGTGAAGAGAATGGTACGATATCTAAACCAAACTGCTTTTCTGAGATTCGTTTTCTGGGTAGAGTGACTGGGAGGTAGCTTCTAGAACAGGGGTGTCAAACTCATTTAGAAGAGGGCCGTGTCTTCTGATTTTTAGTTTTCCTCCAATTTGTGTCCACTGTGAAACGTAGACAACCAGGCTAGGATAACCAAGCAGTCAGTGAGCATCAATTGTCAATCAGGTTCGAAATGCGACCCACGCAGACTCTGTCCTGCATGGAATACGAGGTTGACACCTGTATTATAGAATGTCAGGTCCGGTCTTCGGATTTTGCGAACCTTGTAGGATGACATGAGCGGTTGGCAGTTCTTCACATGCAGCTTCTTTGTCTGTTTAGAACAGAATAATCAGTTTGTACCACTGTATGTTTGTGTGTAATTGTCCAGATATATGGTTACTCTAGCAGGTACTGACATGTTAACAACTTGGCAATGGTAGTAAATAGGCATCGGCTGAACGTTCATTGACAGGCGAATGAGGCTCAGCATATCGGCGATAGCGGATAGGCATAGGTAGGTAGCTAACTATGTAGCATTGCATGCCACATTGACGTTATATGCTAGATAGTTAGCTCCAGCTAGCTCTGTCAAGTGAGTGCAGAGCCATGCCAACTCGTGTGTGCAGTCGTGCGATGACTTGCCAAAGTTGAATTCCAAGAAAAGGGAAAGGGGAGAGGATGGATGACAAAGAAAATATATTTGACTACTACCCAAACACTGAAGCGTGGCTTTATGGCTGTCATCTGCTAACGTTGGTAGTGACTTCACGGAAGTTACCGGAGATTGTGTACATTGTTAATGTTATTGTCTTTGCTGTATGTAACCAAAAATAGTTTTCCAACAGAGGTTAACTAGCAAGTTACTTGAAAATATTCTGTAGGTGATATGATTGCCACCCGTGGGGCTCTGCACTCACATACAAATGCCGTCTATTTCTCTACTCCCGTAAGCTAACTACTATAGCTTGACACGCTTGTCTTTGTGATGTGATAATTGTCCTCCACAGACTTGTCGGGTCTCGTTGTCGTGATGACGCGTTTTGGGATGTCTTTGGTTTGTTTGTTCACAATGTTTCTGGCTAACCACCACTAACATAGTTATGACTTATGGAATGGTTCGAAGCTTCTGGGCATTTTGTTACACCGTTGTAAGCTACTGAAAGGAGCTGGACCGATTTCTCAAAGGAAGGAGAGTTGCACCATGCCGCTGATGGCAAGCCTGGCACGTGACGTCAGTAATTGTGCGCGCTGGTCTGGTTGTCATGCTGCTGCGTGTAATGCTTTGTAGTAATCCTAAAGTGTTCATTGGCCTTTTCGCAGTGTCATAATCCTTACATCCTCTGTCATTGCATTCTGCTCAAAACTGATTGGAGTAGGAGGTCAGAGCCGTCCAATGGATTTCGAGAAAGGGACGACGACAAGATTAAAGGCGCCACTTTGCTTTGGCAATGTAAATAAATATTTCACATGCCAATAAAGACATATGGATTTGAATTGGAACGCCTTTGTCTAGCGTTTCAATAGGCAATTGGATAATTTCTTTTAAGTGTCTGATATTATATCACCATTCTGAAACCATGCACACTTATAAAGAACAAGTTAAATATCTCTGAGAATGTATGTTTAAAAAAAAAATAATATTCTGTATGCGTTAACCTGATTCCAACTGAGTTTCCAATCTCCCCATGAGTATCCTTGCATGCTACTGAATAAAGAACTGAAACCTACACCAGATGAAACAACTGTGTTTCTCAAACTGTTTTGTGGCAGGGATTGGCACAGCATGGTTTCTCTTACCATAACCCACTGAATTGTTTTAACATAGTCATAACATGTTTAATTCAGCAATAACGTTTTCTAAGTTAGAAAATATTAGGGCTATTGGAAACTTACAAAAACGTGTATGTAGTCTTTAAGCTTGACAGACCGATTTAGTTGGTACACCAAATTAATGTGAGATTTGTTCTATGGTTTATAGTATTTGAAATGCTTCAAAATGTTATAGGGAAATTAAAGTGCCGGGGAATATCAAGAAGTAATAATTCAGACACGTGCTGATTTCTGCACACGTTTCTGCGACATACCTGTAACTTAAAGATTAATTCCTCAATTTATGGTCATTGGCTGTTCATTTGTCAAGATTGAGGAAATGTCTCTGGAAATTGACATATATATGCCCCAGGTTCATAATAGCTAATAGTTCAAACCGCTCAAAAGTTATAATCCTATTCGTAGGCATGATTTAGAAAGCTGTCTGTGCCAACTGCAAAATAGCAGTTATTGCTTGTGGTGTGTCACGATGTCCCCCATGGAATGGTGGTGATCCTCAGACCTGGGTTTGATATTCTGCAGTAGAATTCCAATGGACATAACTTAAGATCATAATTAGTGCTACTTGCATTGTTTCAAGACTATCGTTTTTCATATAAGATCCCATACATTTCTGTTGGAAAAGCCTTCATAAAGTGCTGTCTTCTAGTTTGAGCGTCCTAAAATCAATGTTTGTCTTCAGGCGTTAAAGGATCAATGTGCATGTGTTTGTCTGTATGCATTTACAACTACACTTGTCCAAATGTCCTCAAGGCATTTTGTCAGTCTTTACAATTTGTAATGGAAATCGGGTGTGATCCCAAAAAAGTCCTCACAGGTATAGTAAAACAAGTGTATGTATGTGTGTGTGTGTGTGTGTGTGTGTGTGTGTGTTTTTGTCTTTATGTAACGATGGAGAAAGTTTGCTGGTCAGCCTACTTTCCTAAAGGAAAAGGAATTGGCTAAAGAGAGCCCTTCCTCTGTTTGGCAGAGAGAGAGGGATGCACGGAAATAGAGAGGGACCTCCCTGGGTAATTTGCAGAAAATGAAAAGGGAGGGAGAGAAGGAATTGGGTAGGGGGGCACTGACTGTGTCGTTGGTGGAGAATGAAAGAGGTAGAGAATAAGGGAGGTAGAAAGAGAATGAGAGGTAGAGAAAGATGTGCATACAGTGAGTTCCTGGCAGAGGCTTTAGAGATCTGGGCTTTTGTTGCCTGACATTCTCAGGTACCATGGTTACAGGTTAGCGGGGAACAAAGCCTAGGTTTTTCAATAGCGTAATACCTATAACAAAAGTTGGGCCTTTTTTCAGTGGAAAGTGAATTGGTCCTGTTGATTTAGTTGTCTAGTAATGGTACATCTGATTATAGGTTCCTAGATGACCTGAAGCTACCTAACCTGTAATCCCTGTGTGTAGCAGAGCTGTTTAGTGATGGACTGAACCATGCTCACTTGACAAGTAGGCTGGGTCACAACAGGTGGTGTGAAGAAGATATAAATTACTGATTGCTCTCTGTCTCTCTCTCTCTGTCTCTCTCTCTGTCTCTCTCTCTCGTTTAATAAGCACTCTGTCTCAGACACATTCATCAGCACTTTGAGTGTCTCTGTTTTACAGATTAACTTCTATTCACAGTTTGAGTAACATAGGAGCTCTCTCCCTCTCACTGATTGCTCAGCTTTTAACAGAAATAGATTTGCAATATTCCATCACCTTTTAGACTTTGGTGATTGTGGTGACAGGGTGAAACCGAGAGGAAGATATAGCTTTGACTTAGAGGCGCTATCTGTGGAGATTTGTTGAGCCTGTGGTGCTAGTCTGTGGTTCTAGTGTGGTTTGTTGGTCAGGAGATGCGTGAAGGTTTTTTGCTATGTTCCTGTATTCAGCTCTTAAACACTACCGTGATGACGAAGAGGACTTCCAGGTAGACAACTTTTTATACATTTTTCAGAGCTTCTGTGTTAGTGATCTTCCAGTTTTGAACTCCCCTGGTGTTATCATTTCAAATTATTTTTTTTTTACCTCTGTTCTGGTCCTTTTGTTCTTCTACCTCTTTCTAAAACATGTTTGTTACTGGTCAGTTATTCTTGTACTGTAGGATAAAAC
Source organism: Esox lucius (assembly GCF_011004845.1). NCBI lineage: Eukaryota > Metazoa > Chordata > Actinopteri > Esociformes > Esocidae > Esox > Esox lucius. The sequence goes on along the minus strand of NC_047570.1, from coordinate 27,260,451 downwards.
GGGACTACTACAGATGGCCACCTAAAACCTTGTCGTTACCAGTGTCGTGTAATCTCTGCTCTCTGCCAGTAAACCACTGTAACCCAGTACCTGTATGAATTAGGAGGAGGTTAAATATTTCTGCCTGTTTCTTTGTTCAGGCAAGGATTATTGGTGCTAATCGTCTGTGAGGCCCTGAGGTTTAGAACCAGGAACAAAAAGGTATTGGAATGATGAAACCATGGAAATTAATTCAAAAATTCTTCTGACATAAATCCCCAGCTTTCCTTGGGTGCTAGGCTGCTGGTCTCAGAAGAGGAGAGTTCAGTGCTGTAGTTATGTTTTCAATCTTCAAATCTACCCTGTTTTTAATGAAATGTTTCTTGAAAAATTACTACCTAGTCCATAGATTGTATAACTCTAACTTTGATGTCTTTGGTTTTTGTTTGACATGTATTTTAATGTGTTACTGTGGAATAATGCCCAGCCATTGACAGTGACCCTTCTACAATTGACTTCAGATTTAATATAATTATATTTAATGGATTCAACAATCATTTCTTACATTTTCTGACTGAATTTCCTGGGTTTTCCTTGATCAGACACCAGTAGATTTGATGAGATTATAATGCATAATTGTATTTGAGTTGCAGAGTAAGGAGAAGTTTTGTTCTTAGGCGATCAGACAGTTAGGAATTATCTGGACACTGACACAATTTTCATAATTTTGTCTCTATATGCCACCACAATGGATTTGAAATGAAACAACTGAGATGCAATTGAAGTGCAGACTTGGGGGTTGAACAAGAAATATCGTATGAAACGTTTAGGAATTGCAATCAGTTTCATACACAGTCCCCTAATTTCAGGGGCTCAAATGTAATTGAACAAATGTTCATTTTTAATACTTGATCAAGAATCCTTTGCAGGCAATTACTGCTTGAAGTCTGTAACGCATGGACATCACCAAACGCTGGGTTTCCTCCTTTGTGATGCTTTGCCAGACCTTTACTGCCGCTGTCTTCAGTTGTTTGTTCGTGGGTCTTTCTGCCTTATGATTTTGTCTTCAAGTGAAATTCATGTTTGATCGGGTTGAGATGAGGTGATTGACTCAGCCATTGCAGAATATTCTTATATACTACTTTGCCTTAAACTCCTGGCTGGATGTTGTGAATACTTTTTTTTTTTTGTTTTTAAACCATGGAAAGGGTCCTACAATCATCCAGGCCTGAATGTCTTCTGTGGACATTCAGGCCTTTTGTGTTGCAGAGCTCACATTTTTCAGAATGTGCCAAACTGTTGATTTGATCACTCCTAATGTTCCTAATGATCTCTCTGATGGATTTTCTTTTTTGCAGCCTAAAGATGTCCCGTTTCACTTTCTTTGAGAGCTCCTTTGACCACATTGCTGCGCACCCACAACAGCTTCCACTTACGAATGCCACACCAGGAATCAACTCCAGATCTTTTAGCTGCTTAATTGATGATGAAATAACAAATGATTAGCCAAGACCTTTCCATGAAACAGCTTTTGAGTCAATTGTCCAATTACTTTTTGTCCCTAGAAAAAGAGGAGGCTACATATTAAAGAGCTGTAATTCTTAAACCCGTCCTCCAATATGGATGTGAATACCCTCAAATTTAAGCTGAGGGACTGCACTTTAAGCGCAACTATAACTTTTTGGTAAACCACTAAAATAACAAAACATCAGTGTCCAATCATTTCTGGACCTGTTAATTGTGCATTGATCTACACAAACTTCCATCCTTCTGAGCTTCAGGATCAGGTTAGTACATTGCAGACTTAAACAGTCCAGTTATAATGATGGGAGAACTGTGCATGGAGCCACAGTGTAGTGTCATTATAGTTACATTGAGAGCTTTAAGTTTGGGTAAAATCCAAAGCAACATATTTTCCTACAGAGTAACTACCTCAGTTTCAATAATGGCGGTAGTTCCATCATGGTATGAGTATGTGTGACATTACCACAGCAAAGTATTCAAGATAAAAATGAATGGAATGCAGATGAGAGAACCCTTACAGGAAACTACTAATAGGTCCAATCTATACCTTGCTTACACATAATACAGTGAATATTTCAGATTGGCCTAGATTGATCTTACTTGAAATTTCGATCTTTGGCGATGACTGAATAATTTTGGAAAGAACACTTGATGAAATCTTCCAGGTGGTAATATGCCGAAGGGGTTTCTAAAATGCGTTGATTTAGGGGGAAGAATATTAACAATGTTCCTTAATGAAGACCTTTCTCTTGTTTAGTTTTTTCAGATTTTTAAAAATCATTTTCCCCCAAGATAATCCATCGACTGACATGTCTGCACAATTCATCGAAATTGCATTATTGCAATGTACAAAATGCCAACTTGTGATTTTCAGCTCCAAGAAAGTTTAATGATATAGGCTTCACGTGAGGCAACGTGCATGCATCATACGTCCGTAATTGTTTTTCACCTGCTTCAAGTTAACGAGTGGCACCAAGATATTGTCTCAAATACACAACAGAATAGTTATTAAAAGTTTTGGCTTCAATGTCGGTGCCTACAAACATATTTAATATGGGAGACAATATACCCTAAAGGTTAAGAAATGTTGCCTAAACAGCTATGGCAACGGCGCAAACGCCATTGTATTAAATGAGCAGTTCGATACAGGTTGCACCTTCAAATTGGTATTAAGTGTTAAATAGAAAACACTGAACTTTAACTGGATTCTTATTCAGTTTAGTAGCACACTATGTTGGCTATGAACTCTATTTTTAAGTGAGATTATCTATGCTGTTTAGACCCATGTTTGAAAATCGCAAATCATAACCGTGATTGCAATATTTGTCAAATAAATCACAATTCTATATTTTATCCAAATTGTGCTGCCCTAGTGTAGTATATCAAAAGCTGATTAAACAGCATGGTGGTTACACTGGCGGTCCTTTTTCTGGGGATAATAAGAGGTCACTTTACTGTAAAATGTTGTTTTGTTACATAAGTGTTACTGTACATATTTCTCAAGTCGAAGGGTTTTGCAATTGAAAAAGCATGGATGAATCCTGGTTAGGTCGTACCAGTCAGATGGCAGACTGTGTATGTCACTGTGTGGGCAAGAGCTTTGCTAGTGTTAACATTGTGAACAGTGTCCCATGGTGGCAATGGCGATATGGTATGCTACAGACAAACAGTTTAGCATTTTAGATTGGCAGTTTGAATGCACGGATATACCATGAGTTCCTTTGAAGCATTCTCACATGGGTATCGTAAAAAAAAATTGTAATAAAGAAAAATTGATAGTACAAAAATACCTTTGGAAAATATGCTATCACATGAGTGTTGGCAAGGATGCGAGACAGACGGGATTTGTCTACCAGGGATTTGTCTAGCTAGAATGTTAACCAGGACCAAGAGAACAGAGCACATCACTCCGGTTCTTAAATCTTTGCATTGGCTTCCAGTCAGTTACAGAATAGATTTCAAAGTGGTGCTTTTAGTTTATAAATCTCTAAATGGTTTAAGACCCAAATACATTTCAGATATGTTTGAAGAATATAAACCGAGCAGGGCTCTTAGATCCATGAACACTGGTCAGCTAGTAGAGCCCAGAGTCCAAACTAAACATGGAGAAGCTGCATTTAGCACTTATGCTGTACACAACTGGAATAAACTACCAGAAGATCTTAGACGTGCCCCAAACATATACATTTTTAAATCCTTGTTAAAAACACTTCTCTTCTCATGTGCCTATGACTGAGCACTTAAACTTAACCACACTTTTCAGCCTGATAGCTTCCTATATTTTTATCCCGTTTTAATCTTTTTCTTATTGTATTTTTTATTATTATGATGTATTCATCTGTTTTGATGTTTTCATTTGAGTTTTTGTTTTTGTTATTGTACTTTCATATATTTTTCTTTGTAAAGCACATTGAATTGCTTCAATGTATGAATTGTGCTATATAAATAAACTTGCTTGCTAGCCACCAGACAAATAATTTGGCTCTGGTATTTCTTTTTAAGAAAGTTTGGTATATTTAAATACAGTTGGTTTCTGTCTCCTCTACTCTTCACAGTCCCAGAAATCCTGGATAGAAAGCACTTTCACCAAGAGGGAATGTGTCCAGATACTTCCTGTGTCGAAAGACCCCCACAGGTATGTTGTGTGTGTGTGTGTGTGTGACTGACTGAATAAGGTCCAAATGTCCTCATAAGGATTGTAAAATGTGCCCTGATTATGACCTTTTTCCCAGTCCCCACAAGGAATAAGTCAATTTCTGACTTAAGGGTTAGGCTTAGGGAAAACCTCCAATTGGGGCCACTTTTCAGTTTAGGGGTTAGTTTAATTTTAGTCGTTGAGGTTAAGGTTATGATTAGGTTAAGGTTATGATTAGGTTAGGGGATAAGGATACTTGTGGGTTTCTGGGTTTCCAGTCCCCCTAAGTATTGAAAAAGGTGAGTGTGTGTGTGCGAGCGCCTGTGAGTGTGTGTGTGTGCATGCATGCATGCATGCATGTATGTGCGTGCCGGTTGGGTTGAGTCTACCTGCGTGATGGTGATACTGCACTGTAATTAAAGTGAGTGTGTCAGTAAGTGCTGTTCGGCCAGGTGAAACCTGCCCACTACTGTAGTAAGTATGGTTTGTTGTTATGCCAAGGGTATGCTGCAACAGTGAGTCAGCCAGTCAGTTCCCACCTGACCGTTGTTTATGTCTACTTACTGCAATTTAGGATTTAGGACAGAAACGCGGCCCAGTCTACCCACATTTGGAGACATTTCTAGCACATACAAAAACATCACCCGTGTAATGAGAACATGACCGGCTAGAGCAGCCGGGTGTTCTGGAGGTAGCTTACAGTAGAACCATTTTGGAGGAAGATTCGATGCAGGGGGTGGTTCATGCCCTTATGGTTCACACCTGAACCAAAAAAATAAGAAATCAAAATAAATAGCCTGCTACTTTGTTGAATGTCTCTGAATCTGATTGATCTGGGGGAAAACAACTATTGCCTTTACACAATTATAATAATTTAAATTTAAAGCTTTGTTTAAATCTCCAGTTAGGCAGCAGTAGACTACAATGGACAAACAATAATTGATAAAACGTTAACCGTTTTTTTGCCACTGCTTGGTGAAAGTAGCCTATGCCGCTGCTAAATCCCCAGTCGTTTACACGTCCACACCAGCATCACCGGAGTATCAATACCCTCGGAGCAACATGGAAACCCAATGGGTTGCAACAAATCCGTCTTATCGTTAACCTCAATGCTCCAAAGTCGTTGGCGACGTCAGGCACAGCTTAAAAGGACATTGGAAGGTATCATGCTCTTCTCAGCATGTACACGAACACTGAGCTCTGTATCAGTGTTGAAATTAACATGTTTCTTTTTGAACATATCCTGTTACAAGATTTCCTTGTTTCTCCATACTGCGATAATTGTGGGGGACATGTTAAAGCATACTGTTTTTTTAAAAAATTTTTTTTTTTTTTTTCATGCCAGGGATTTCTAAATGATTTATCAAAACAGTTCAGAATAGTAACTTTCAAACCAAAGTGAAACAGGTTTGTGAAACATCTTTTTCATATTGTAACCATAAACAAGCAGGCCTTAGCAGCAGTCTGACTGGGCTATAGAGATTACGGGATCTACCCACATGGGTGTCTGTATAGACACGGTATTTTGCCCTTTTTTTATTGTGTTGTCACCGCGTCGCAAGGATTTATATATTCTTCGTGGTTTAGTGTTGCGTCTTTTGCCAAATAAACCGAACACTGATCTTCAGTATCTGTTGACAGTAAATGTTTTGTGCTGTACCCAAAATCCTCCGAGCCCTCCCTGTATTATGTTCCGTGGATCAGGAGTATTGTAGCCCTAGTGACCAGGCAAGTATTTGGCTCCAAAAAGACTCATTGCTTAAATCGACCTGGAACTGTCAGGAGAGGTCAAACCTCCAATGCAGAGCCCCAATATCATTATGTAAGACTGTGAAAGTTTGTTCTAAAGGGCTACACTTTCACCTTGCCTGATTACCAAAAGTTTTGGTGGAGGAAGAGAATAGAAAGTATCCCGCTGTTTTTATTCGGCTTTGTGTTGCTGTATTTATTTCATATATGATACTTTTATTTAGTCCTATCCTATGAAAAGATTGTGGACACTAATAAGTGGCTGGTCAAGTAGCTCCAAGAGCATCTCTCTTTGTGCTGCACTGGTTCGAATCATCCTGCTTTTGTATGATGTTTGCCTGGCTGGCTCCGCTATGTTAGTCGGTGAATGGATGTGCTGCCAGGTATTCAACTCTGATTGAGTAGGTAAAGTTATGGAGATTGTACTTCTCTTAAGGAGACTGTGAGTGTTCCCTGGTTTGGGTTCTTTAGTGTGTGTGTGTGTGTGTGTGTGTGTGTGTGTGTGTGTGTGTGTGTGTGTGTGGTAAGGTCTATTGACTGGGTTTAGCCTATTTCTCATCAAAATATCTACACTCAATGTGGTTTTCTAGTATTCATACCCAGTGACATAATGTGGACAAAGAAAATGGTTTTCAAAACCAGAGATGTGTTCACAGCAACAGGTGTCCAGGGATGAACTTCTGTCAGTTTAGTAGTCAACATGGTGTAATGCTTGTGATTTCATCAGACCCTTTAAAGAGAAGTCTGTCTTACAGCTAACTAACATCAATAATAACATATTTCAGTCATTTGTAATTTTCTCATTGTGATTCCCATCATAAAACCAATGTCATTTTACAATAGTTTTGAGTGTCAGTGTTTAAAAATTTAATTTCATACAGAACAAAATGTACGTGTCATTTGTAATTCAGTGAAATTAGAGAATTTGTCAGGGGTTTGAACACTTACGAGGCAATGTATATTTATGATATGACTATCATTTTAGGTTCTGACATTTTCAGTTTGTTAGTGTTTTATGAAGGTCAAGGCTTGTATGAATGAGTGTGAAGGTCTCGTGCTGCTTAGTAGTATTTCCAGCTAACTTTTTGGAATGTGACATCGCAGTGCTGGGAATTCTACAGAGGTCCTGTCACCATTTTCTCACTATGAGCTCAACAGCCCTCTGTTGGCTCTGGTTATATTACTGCAACTGTGCTTGAAAGAACAATGTGAAATGAAAATATCCACGCCAGCAGCACAACACAGTCAAGTTTTAGCCTGCACTGTAGTGTGAAGGGTGAGTGGGCAGACCCCAGTCATTCAGTATACCACTGGCAGGCAGTCCAACAAACAAGTCAACTAAGTTGTCTTCAAAACATATTTTGTTGTGCAAATATTTTCCCCGTTCTAACATATTGTTGGTAGTATGATATGCTACTAAACCCTAATTTAAACACTGTACTCTAGAGAACATGAGGGGGTCCGGAGTGTTTTGTATTCTGTGGTGAGTTAACGGTCTTTCTTCGTTCTCTCTCAATGAAAGAGTGAGATTAATTAATGACGACAATCTTTCCTATTCTCAAACTTTTACTCAGTCATTTATCTACAGACCATAGTCAGTATTAAGTCTCTGAGTCGAAGTGCTGATCTAGTAGTGTACTCCCTCTGTAATGTGCTGCGAATCAAACCTTTGACCATTCAAACTGGTGTTAAACAAGGAGTTCACTGCCACAAACTGTTCTGCTCTTGCTGCAAGTCTTCTCACAGGACTGTTCATCTTCAGGAGTCCATGTACAATACATGGAAAACTCTTAAATCTTTCCACTTTTTGCAAAAACCGAAGTACGCTGATTGTGGAAAACTTCACCCACCTTGTCAACTTTTGCTATGAGTCACCATCAAAAGATGAAATGCAGCTACCAGGTAATCTTGTTGTTGCCATACAGAACGAAATGTCAGGTAGAAAAAACATAGTCAGGACATGCACAAGTGCTGTCTTAACATCAACGCTTCTTTCAGGCTGTATGATGTGAAACTTACAGAAAGGACATTCAAGAAGTGGTTTGCCAACAATATCACTTTTTGAGAAAGTCTGTGAATGAGCAGGATTACTTTTATTTTATACGTTTCAAATGAAAGGCTGGTAGCGAAATGCTGGAATAGTAAATGTAAGGTCTGTTTTGAAGGGGTTTTATAGACAGCTGACACGATCTGAAGTGCCTACAATGGACACTATGTATGTGTACTTTTCTAAAGATCTTCGTAGGATACCCTCCTTTTGCAACCATAGTAATGTCATCAAACTGTTTCTCAAAAAGAAAATAAGTTTTTGAGATCCAACCGGCCAAACGACGATTGAAAAGGATGCTGAAATGACAAACAACCTTGTTACCTCTACTGGTGGGACCTGTGACTTTTCTTATTCTTTTTCTTCTTGAGATTATTGGTGCATGAAGATCCCCACTGGTTTGAATGCTCAGGGTAAATATTACAGGCTTAAATTGTGTATTTGAGGGTCATATCATACCTGTTTTGTAACTTATTAACAGTCCTGCTTCACACTTACCAAGTTCTTTATGGCACACTTGAATTTTAAGTCAAAGTAAAGTAATCATCTACACCATTATGCCGAAATTAATGATCTATGTATTAATTTTATGCAGTCAGGGTAAAGGCAGTTATATATTACTACTCATAAAGCATTGAAAACATGCCTCACTGAAATTCAAAGAATACTCACAAGAACACAGATGGTTTAAGGGAATTACCTTTCAATCGTAAATCAGTTTGCCAGGTAACAATTGCTAAGCTCTTGACTGACGAATATCAATGTGTTGAATATCTCTAAATGTTTAAAGAATATTTTTTTAATAGAACATTGTTTGTGTGACTTTTCCTGAATGTATTTTTACATTGATACAGTAATTGAGTAGATAATGGTCACACAACTGAACTTATGTAGTAGTGCAGTGTTTCATAGATAAAACCTAAGAATAAGAGTTTTAAAACATGTTCAAAGGTTTGTGACATATATAATTATTCTACTGGCGGAAATACTTTCCTGTCCACGGTGAAAGTTGGCTATCGAGGAAGAGAAAACAATACTCTAGTTGCCTGGAGTATACATTTACATCTCCTCGACCACTCATCAATTTCAGAGTCACAAGGGTAGTGGATGGACTTGTGACCAAAAGGCCTGTGACATTCTTTTCTATTGGTTGTACATGAAGTGTGAGCGGTGATTGGTCTGTAGAATGTCATTTATTGGTGACTTTTCTAAAATGTTTGCGTTTAAAAATAATGTTACAACGCCATGAACCCAACCCTGAGGAATGCTGGCCTGTCACCAGGAAGTGATGTCAGACTGACCTTACCTTTCTCTTTCTCCTCTGGAGTCAAAACAAAAGCCACTAGTTTGTGTCAAAGGGGTAGTTTAACCAAATTATCAAATTACCAAATTACATCTTGGTTTCTTTATCCTGTAACCAATGATTTTGAATAAAATCCATGCTTTGGTTTCATTTCCTCGGCACCAAAGTCTTAGCTTTTATGGCACCAATCCCATCCCTGTCCTGCTATGGGTGCTTATTTATCATATGAGAAAATGAATATGGTTTCACATTGACTGCCCTGCTTTTATACATGGACCTTTTGTGTGCGCTATCATCCAGTATAACCTATTGTATCGGGGGAAGAGAGCTGTAAATGAGTCACAAAAGAGTTAGGATTTGAGCAGTACGATTTACCTTTAAGGATTTAACCCTGTGGGGATTTTCATGCACCACTGAACTCAGTTAGAAAAAGCTAAGTCACGGGCTCTGCCTGTGGGGAAATGCAGCAGGTACCAGGAATACTATATATGCAGATAACTTTCAAACCGTAGTTTGGCCCTTTTGGCTTCTCCAACACTGGTGTGGCCAAGGCACATGCTCTTGCACAGCATAGCTTAACGCACATTTGAAATGCTGTGGATTAGGAGCCTGGTCTATCATTATTATTGGCACCTTTGACGAGGGGTAAATTCTGTAATGCGAGAACATTATAATACTATTACAACAGCCAATTGCCTTGGTAAAATGTGGTAGATGATCTTTTAATAGTGTGTAGCTATTTAGCTTGAAATGGTTCTGTGATGCGTTTAAGACCGACCTGCTTGCACCAGTGGAAAAATATAATAAAAATGTTTGACAGAATGATGAACTTTACCATGTACCAGAACATTTTCACTCTACCTTTTGAAGCTGGATAAGAGAACGCCAGGAGTGTGCAAAGCTGTCATTAAGGCAAAAGGGAGGCTACTTTGAAGTGTCTTATATATTAATGTTTTTTGATTGGTTTAATACTTTTTTTGGTTACTACATGATTCCATGGATTGTTTTATAGTCATGTTTTCTTTTAACTAGTACTGTAGGTTTGAGATTTGTACATCAAAGTTTTTTTATAATTACTTGAAGTTGTCTAGTGGACCCAATAGGCTGTAACTGGGTTGTGGATGTTGGGGGGGGCAGCTGGCTCGAAGGAAAGGGGACCATGAGTCATAGGATGTGGCAAGGGAGGAGAGCAGGGTCTAGTAATCTGCATCAGGAGATCAGAGATCGGACGGAGGAGGAAGGAAGTAGATGAAGGTGATGTTGGGTATAAGCGTATAGGGTTTGAGGGGAGCAGGAAGGAAGATTCTGTCTGGGAGGGGCTTAGTGGAGCTAAGTGGATAGGGTTGGAGGAGAGCGGGGAAGAATATTCCATCTGGGAGGGGCTTAGTGGATAGTGTTGGAGGGGAGCGGGAAGGAAGATTCCGTCTGGGAGGGGCTTAGTGGATAGGGTTGGAGGGGAGCGGGAAGGAAGATTCCGTCTGGGAGGGGCTTAGTGGATAGTGTTGGAGGGGAGCGGGAAGGAAGATTCCGTCTGGGAGGGGCTTAGTGGATAGTTTTGGAGGGGAGCGGGAAGGAAGATTCCGTCTGGCAGGGGCTTAGTGGATAGTGTTGGAGGGGAGCGGGAAGGAAGATTCCGTCTGGGAGGGGCTTAGTGGAGCTAAGTGGATAGGGTTGGAGGAGAGCGGGGAAGAATATTCCATCTGGGAGGGGCTTAGTGGATAGTGTTGGAGGGGAGCGGGAAGGAAGAGTCCGTCTGGGAGGGGCTTAGTGGAGCTAAGTGGATAGGGTTGGAGGAGAGAGGGGAAGAAGATTCCATCTGGGAGGTGCTTAGTGGATAGGGTTGGAGGGGAGCGGGAAGGAAGATTCCGTCTGGGAGGGGCTTAGTGGATAGGGTTGGAGGGGAGCGGGAAGGAAGATTCCGTCTGGGAGGGGCTTAGTGGATAGGGTTGGAGGGGAGCGGGAAGGAAGATTCCGTCTGGGAGGGGCTTAGTGGATAGTGTTGGAGGAGAGAGAGAAAGAAGATTCCGTCTGGGAAGGGCTTAGTGGATAGTGTTGGAGGAGGGTGAATGAGACAAAGGCAAAGTGGTGATCAGAGACCCGTGGGGGTGTTGCAGTGAAACTAATACGAGTCACCAGAGCATGTTGAGACAAGGCGACCCTGTTCTACATCCACCCCGAGCTGAACACATTTGCGCTGCCCCTTTTTGTCCCCCAGACAAATATATAAGCTTGTTTTACCCGGACGTTTGTAAATACAGTGTAGCCCAAAAACTTTCTCAGGAGCCCGTTTTACTGTCTTTTGACGAAAAGTGTAAGTCATGCATCATTCTGTAAGCTCTGGTATTTACACAAATTACGCTGATTGGCCCGATAGTGGCGTTTTATAACTAGCAAAGAAAATACAAATGCATCCCTTTTAGCTGAGGTCATGAACTTCATCCGACAGAACAAATGAGCGTCAGAGACATAAGGTTGATTAGATTGACTTGCATCTGTGTCATTTTTAGTCCTGAAGCCGACTCTCATCCAGAGAAACTAGTGTGTAAGTTCATTTGTCATACTTTTTTGTGCTGGTTTCCTATCGTGACCAAATGGAAAACTCTATTTACAATCCCCATGCTCTACTTAGAGTCCCACCGTTTTTTTTTCCTTTCCATTTGCAGCAATGACCTGATTTATATCAACAATTGTGTAATAAATATCTTACATATTACAGTATGCTCTAGTAAAATCACAAGGTCAATTATCAAACATAAAACATAAAGAGAACCGAAACAACACTATCATTCAATCACCAGTCATAAAATCATAAAACATTATTTTATAGTGTCAGAACAGTTAGTGCAACTTTAGTTTCTCTGCAGCACGAAAGTGGCAAAAACAAAGCCAGCTTTCCTAGTTTTGTGGAGACCAATGAGGCTGCTTGCGTCAATCAACCTTGAAACTATTTTTGACTTGTGTGGTGACTTTTTATGCTAATAAAGCTGTTGGAGTTGTTAACTTGAGCAATAAAAGTTTAAAGAAAAGTTTAAAAAAATACCAATGTATCAATATTCAGAGAGAGACATCCTTGATTCTGATGCAGTGATACAGCATACTGACGTTCTCTCTGATGTGCTGTAATAGACTGCATCCAGTCTGGACAGCTGTTGCCTGAGTTCAATACCACCAGTCTGGACAGCTGTTGACTGAATTGTTTTCCTCCATCCGTCCATCCATTAATTTATATTTGTACACACACACAGTATATAAAATAAACCTGTTTGTTGATTTTTGTTTCAGATGCCTTCCAGGATGTCAGATTTGCCAGCAGTTGGTGAGGTAAGTATTTTGTCCGACTCAGGGATCTCACCAATTCAATTCAACTGCTTATAAAATGGTATTCACACTTTTTTTTTTTAAATGACTTTAAAATACTCAGTAACGGAGACTAGTCTTTGTGGCACTTAAAACTAAAAGAAACCTTAACCGTTACATTGGTAGTAAGTAATTTTGCTGAAACTGTCCTCCAGAAAGTAAGCCTATATATTTTCTTAGATTCCCTACGGGAATCAAACCCGCAACCCTGGCATTGCAAGCACTGTGCTCTCCCCAAGGGAGTTACATGGGATGTACTCCATTGTATAAAGTACTCCACAATACTCCACTACTCTTGACAGGAAACAATTAGCTTCCAGGCTTTGTGCTTCAGGAGGAAGACATTATGCCTTCTGAGAGGACTGTAAGAGGGAGTATGGGAGAGGAGGACCTAGATTAAGGATTAATGTTTTGGGTATGATATGTTTTGGGTATGATATGTTTTAAAAAAGTTAAACTGTGTTAAACTGTGTGGAATAATATTCTGCTCTGTTTGAACTCCTAGATGCTGCTGTGGTCGGCTTGTACGGCAGCATGCTGGTTTTACTGCCAGTCTGGCCATGAAGTACTCCGACGTGACCCTGGGTGGGGCGGCAGGGGGTGGGGGTCAGTCAGAGATGGAGGAGTGGACCGTGGACAAACACACACAGGAGAGTCCTACAGACGCTTACGGCATCGTTAACTTCCAGGGGGGGTCACACTCTTACAGAGCCAAGGTAGGGGGGAGTGGAGCATACAGTCTGGGGTAAACACTTGTACACACTCAACTCACTCATACCCACTGTCTTACTGGATGTCAATTTAACAGCTGCTTCTCAACCCAACAATCCAAAGCAGAGTGTCAGACACACTATCTCTGGCCGTGACCGCATATTTAGTTAGTTAGTAAGCTTAATTTGTCTGGCAAGTCAGGCCCAGATCAGGATTTGTATTGGACGAATGTGGCGCCGGACAATGTGACAGGGAAGATTTTAAATGTAACTTATTTGAAATATTTACCTGTCCCATATACATTCGGGCGTGAAACCCATTACAGTGTCCACCCACGTTGCTCAGAATGACAGTAATTCACCTTAACTACTCTACTTCTTATTTTAACCTTGTTTGGCATAGAATTCTGGAAAACATTCCCCCGACCTGAGCAGTCAAGCTCATCTAGATTTTGTCTATACCTGGAGTCTGAATCCCTCCATACATCCTTAGACTTTCTAAAGACGTCCTTCATTGATGTTTGTTGATGAGTGTTAATCCTCTCGTCCCTCCAGTATGTGCGTCTGTCCCATGACAGCCGGCCAGAGAGTATTCTGCGGCTCATGCTGAAGGAGTGGCAGATGGAGCTTCCTAAGATCCTCATCTCAGTCCACGGAGGCATCCAGAACTTTGACCTACACCCTCGCATCAAACAGGTGGTGGGAAAGGGCCTGATCAAAGCTGCGGTCACCACTGGGGCGTGGATATTGACGGGAGGGGTGAACACAGGTCAGAGACACATACACAAATACAGTATTAATACAGTATTTGTGGACCAACAATTGATTATCATAGAAAATATAATTTTACCATAACCAGAAACACCTAATTATAACCCTTAGCCTAAAATAGCCTCTTTTTTTAATTTTTATGAAGAACTGGCTAAATTAGCCCATTTTAGCAAATTGTCCATAGTTTACTGGCCTTGTGAGGACTTTTTGTACACACATGCTCGCACACATACTCACACTGTTACCGTTCTTTTTTTTGTCTGGTGTATAATACACAAGGGTTTCTTTCTCATTACTTCTGGTACTTAAAGGTAATGTTTAATGCATTGCCTTCCACGTCTGTTTGCATTAAGTTTTTGGTTATTAAGTTAGCGCATCCATACGTTCATTATGTACGAAGGACATGTGACTGTTGTTATTAATAACTGTGTTTAACAGGTTTAAGTCTTGATGGTTGTGTAAAAACTCTTAACCTAATGTATAAACGTTATTAAGTTGAGATTTTATAAAGATATAACTGATTTAGGGGATATGTAACTACTCAAGAACTGCGTTATGATTCCTAGCCCTGAAAATACTCTATATCCCTGGATAAAGTATGTAATCTAATACATTAATATGGCGCCATATTCACGGCCTATGTCATGGACGTAGTCCGGGAACGGTTTCTCCCTCGTCACAACATGGTAGGCGGTCGTAATTCGTTTTTCATTTTGGCTATGCATCACCTCAGTCATTCGGAGCAGGCAGTTGTTCATTGGTGTTGTCCCAGGGTTGTCAGCAGCCAGTTTGGCCGCAATACACTCAAAATGCTGCAGGGATTTAAGAGCATGTTTTCGGTAGTTGTTCGTGCCATTGGAAAATGACCCTGGGCCAGCGGGCCATAAGTAGGACCTAACCCTGTCTACCAACGTTAGGTCTTACTGGCCCTGGACTAGCGTTCCATTATTAATGTGGAATCCTGGACTCCTGGTTTTAAGATCTCTAAATCAGTTCAAATTATGTCCATATTTGTTTTGATCTCATTTAAACATGCTTTCACACCCCCAATTATTCTACAGATTTTTAGCTAGCGCTGGCTAAAGTTTCTCATGGCCATTTAAAGAAAACGAAACCATGTATTATATTTTCCTTTTACCCATACAGTAGATTGTTAGATATCAGGATCTAACCTGAAGTTGTATAGTAGTGAAATTGTCTTTCAATGTAGTAACTTTCCTGTTAGAGTAACAAACTCTTCTGCTAAATGTAAATAAGAGTACTTAATTACTTCAGCTAACTATGTAACATTCCAAAATCAATGTTTCTATGTGCTATGATGGACCAACCACCACCTACTGCCAACAACAACACAACTTTACTCTGCATATGTTTATGAATCTCTGGCATTAGACAGACTGGGGTTTACTTTGACTGGTCCTTATAGTGATAATCAGCCTCTGCAAACAGTCCAGACAACTCGACTTGGAATCCATTGCCTGGTATTGATTGGACCTGTTTGACCCCTGACCTCCAGGTGTGGCCAAGCATGTGGGTGATGCGCTGAAGGAGCACTGTTCTAGATCCCCGAAGAAGATCTGTACCATCGGAATCGCTCCCTGGGGCGTTATCGAGAACCGCAACGACCTCATCGGGAGAGATGTGAGGAACACGTGCATACATCATATCACTTAACAATCTGCCGTCCAGTCAGATTGAGGTGTCTGTCTGTCTGTCTGTCTGTCTGTGTGTGCGTGTGTGTGTGGCTTTCTTTTTACCCCTGTGTCTCAGCTGAACGTTCTCACTGTGTGTTCTAGGTAGTAGCCCCTTACCAGACATTGCTAAATCCCCTGTCCAAGTTGAACGTGTTGAACAACCTCCACTCCCACTTCCTGCTGGTGGATGATGGGACGGTGGGGAAGTATGGAGCCGAAGTCGATCTACGCCGTGACCTGGAAAAACACATCAACCTGCAGAGAATACACGCACGTGAGGCACACACACACACACACACACACACACACACCATCAGTGTGAGTGTAGAACAGCCCTTGGGTTATTCATGATAGTGAATAACCAGCTAACACATTTATGTAATACAACTGCAATAATGTTTATGTAGCTATTTCTTTGGAATGTTCAGCGGTTTCAGTGTTCAGATTCGATGTTGCACAAATTTTGTCCTGAAAGGCATGTTTGTACCGTATCTCCATTGACTCGGCATGGACAATTTTCCCATTCCAATAAATTTGCCCCATACCTTTGACAATATTTAAAATGTTTATTTCAAGATGTAGCAAAGTAGTTAAGTAGTAACTGACACGCACAAAGACAATGACCATATGTATGAATCAGATGTCTTGTAGCCCTTCATGCAAATAAAAATATGGAAATATAAATTAGGATAAAGTGAACTGCTTGTGCATCAAAAGGGCTATGCACCCTTCAGGCAAGTTTAAGAAACTACCTGTGGTGGCAAATTCAAAAGGCATGTTCTGAACTTAACCGACCTTGACCCACTTTCAACAACACACAACACCTAAAATGTTGTGTTCCCCAAACATTGAAAAAACATTTTTAACCCAGTGGGATAATTAAGCAATATGGTACAGGTGGGAATGGTTGATGGCCAATATACCACTGTTATAGGCTGTTCTTAGGTGCGGCCCCAACGCTCCATACTACAAACCCTTGAGGTTTCTTTTGTACTGGTTACAAGCCATGGTAAGCAGTGCCCACTTTGCCAAAGCCAAGATGGCGAGATATTGAACTTGTCCATGCCCAGCGTTCCTCACCAGGATACTGTTGTAGGGAACCAGATGGGATCCAGATGATCTAATATACAACACGCGGCTGTAGAAACAGTAGTAGGATATGAGGTTTCTTTTGTAGCTTGCAAGCTGGAGGTCACATGTAGGCAAATTTATGAGAGAGATTCTGTCTCTTGATGTAATGTGTAGCTCTGATCGAATTGAGTGCCCTATCAAATGAAAACATCCGCCTTTCCTCTGCTGGTTTCCATTCAAATTAGTTAAAATGACTAAAATCTTACATTTTAATTGGTCAAGAATTAAACTAGCCCAATATACCCAGTGCAATTGCTTGTTTCAGAAATGTTTCATGGATAGAAATTCATGAAATTGTGTTAAGGGGTTGACCCTAGTCTTCACTACTCTAGTTTTGCATGGATTAGGGGCGGGCTGAATTTTTCTTTGTTGCCTAGGGCAGCAGAACATCCAGGACTGGGCCTGCATGATTTTTATTTTTTCTTCTCAGAGAAGCTGTCCTTCTCGTCCAAACACGTTCCTTCTAATTTGGAATGGTGAAGATTGCATTCCTAAATTCCAACATTGCTGCAGAGGTTGGGGAGACAGGTTTAGACAACCCCCCCCCCCCACACACACACACACACACACACACACACACACACACACACACACGCACTCTTACTAATCAAAAGGCTAGGCTAGAAGAATGGCTAAATAATTTCCTGAAAGCTTTGATATTGTAGATAATGTTTTAGGAATTGTTAGGCGGAGACAAAAAGTGTGCGGTGATGATAATAAGGTATGTCATTTTGTGGATATTCTATAACTTCTCATAAATAAATTGTCTGCTAATCCGCATCCAGGATCCTGGATACCTTTTTTATACAGTAATTCATGTTATTCCCAGGCGTCATTTTCAGTGGCTGTGTTGAGTGTTGAGTACTTGACTCCTCCAGGAAATCTGTTGTATTACAGTAGGTCTTTCCCCACACAGTATTTAACCATTAGGGTCAGTTCAAATCAGTCTGTATCAGTCACTGTCTGCTAATCTAGTAGCTGTATCCCTCCTGCCCTCTTTGACCTCTCTATACAGGCTTGTAAGTGCCAGTGTGTGACAGGCAGATTACCACAGGCAGACTATTATCACTCTAACTTAGTACCCTATTATTATATCATGAGCAAACACCCATATGTACAGCCAGAGTAGAAAGCCACTGTTATTAGGGTGCGGAAGTCAGATGACCAGTTGAGACACACCCTCTTAAAACGGAGATGTAAGACGTGACCTCATGTCTCTCCCTCAAGATTAACCCCTTTACTGTGTTACTCCTTTCATCATAAACAAAGACCCGTGTCTAGATGTTTTATTAAAAAATGTATTTCGCTTTTATTTAACCAGGTAAGCCGAGGAATGGCGAATTTTAATTTACCACGACGATCGAACCAAAGGCATAACAATTGCAAGATAAAACTGTCAGTTACACATTAACAGAAACAATCAAGTAACAATTAGGCACGATGGAGTCAGCAGGAGGTCAATAAGTTGCACCGATTGAGTGCAAACAAGGTCAGCTGTGACAGTGGAGACTCATCCGATGTTCCCTTTAAACAGTAGAATATTTAGTTTAGACTTTCTCTGTTTTCTGTTTCACCCTGTATTCATTTCCCTCCCTTTCTGTCTCCCCCTCTCCCAGGTATTGGTCAAGGTGTTCCGGTTGTGGCGTTGATATTGGAGGGGGGTCCCAACGTGATTCTGACTGTGTTGGAGTACCTTCAGGAGAGTCCCCCTGTCCCTGTAGTTGTCTGTGAGGGGACTGGCCGCGCTGCTGACATACTGGCCTATGTCCACAAACAGACAGAGGAGGGGGGGTGAGAGACACACACACACACACACACACACATTCCCTTGACTGATTGCACAAACCGTTACTGTGTTCTCATGGCTTGTTATTGGTGTTTAAGTTTTAGTGGAGACCTGCTCTTAGAGGAATGATCATTATTTCATGTGACTTTATTTAACTCTTCAGGGGTCTTCCTGATGGACTGGAGATGGACATCATCACTACAATCAAAAAGATGTTCAACTTCAGCCACAGTGATGCCAGCCACCTCTTCCAGACCCTCATGGACTGTATGAAGAGCAAAGAACTGGTAAAGAGACAGTCACCAAATAAATCCTACAATACTGCACTTTGATGTCCTCAGTCCAGATTTTGATTATAATCATTAAAGATAGAAGTTTGGCATTTATCATAAATTCCATAATGAATAACATTCTTTTTTTCATCCCTGTTTCTTGTAATGAACACATCATCTGTCATTTTCCCTATCTCTCTCTCTCTCTCTCTCTCTCTCTCTCTCTCTCCCTCCCCCTTTACCATTGAAATGACAGATCACTGTGTTTCACATTGGCTCTGACGATCACCAGGACATTGATGTGGCCATATTGAGGGCATTACTCAAAGGTGTGTGCGTGTGAAGCGTAACTCCATCTGTGTCCTACTGTTTGACTGACAGCAGATCTGTGCTCTCTGTCTGACCCCTGTCTGATGGGGAAAGGGCGAGGGCAACTGAAACGATTACAATAACGAAAGAAAGCGAAAGGCGAGACTGCTGGTTGTTTAGCCAAATTGACATTTTAATGTTTTCATTTTGAAACAGATACGAGATATGTTTTGAGAGGTTATTGCTCGGTCTCTTCCCTCACGGTCTAAATGTCTCTCTCTCTCCCCTCTTCCTATCTGTCTTTCTCACTGGGCTTCTCTCCGGGTTTCTGAGAGGATTGTTGCTAGGCACTCGTTGTGCTCCAGTTTCACAACACACAATGCTGTCCTTGACTTTTCTCCGTTCACTCTCACCCCCGCTTTCTAAGATCGAGCTAAAAGAATAGGTATTCACCTGTTCAGCAATTCTACTGTCCCCCGGTGTTTAGTGTTGCCAGGCCCCCTCGGTCAATCCACCCGCTATGTAGATCCTCTCTGATCCAGTCCATGATGGATCCCCAGCCTGCAGCCAGTCATCTGCCAAACTAGCCTTAATCATCTAGTAACACTGTGGCTTCTGTGTAATACATATTGAAGAAATTCAGTAATGCAGCGCAATGTTCCTGCATTAGAGAAAGACTGCAGCAATGGTCAATCAGAAATATACAGATTGAATAGAGGCCTAAACTACACATGGGCACCAAAATAAATATAGCAGGTAACATGTAAGGTTTTATGTCCTTACAAACCTTGAGGAACATATAGGACGTTGTTCTCCAATGGGTGCTCTGTACTTCATTCTCAGTCTAGGTCTAGAATTCTAAGTTTAGGTAGTTGTTGCTCTGACTGAATTGGTTGATATGGACAATATTGGATGCCATGTTGAGATGTGGTCCTGTTTAAACCGTATGTTTTTGGTAGTGTTTGAGATTTCCGTGGATCTGTATTTTGGATTTTGTGCTATGACTTCCTTACCCTGTTCTGTGTTTGTCTTGTTGCTTGGTCTGCAGAAAACATTATTTTGGCTTCGCTTAGCAATTCATACGACTGCACATCTAGTGTTTTTGTGCCTGTGTTTGTTTGTTTATTTATTTATTTGTACGTGTTTGTTTTTGCTTACTTACATTTACACACATCTCCAGGCACCAATGCGTCTGCGTTTGACCAGCTGGTTCTGACTCTCGCCTGGGATCGGGTGGACATTGCCAAGAATCATGTGTTCGTCTACGGACAGCAGTTACTGGTACGTCTTTCTGTCGGTCTGTCTGTGGTCGTCTACGGACAGCAGTTACTGGTACGTCTTTCTGTCGGTCTGTCTGTGGTCGTCTACGGACAGCAGTTACTGGTACGTCTTTCTGTCGGTCTGTCTGTGGTCGTCTATGGACAGCAGTTACTGGTACGTCTTTCTGTCGGTCTGTCTGCGGTCGTCTATGGACAGCAGTTACTGGTACGTCTTTCTGTCGGTCTGTCTGTGGTCGTCTACGGACAGCAGTTACTGGTACGTCTTTCTGTCGGTCTGTCTGTGGTCGTCTACGGACAGCAGTTACTGGTACGTCTTTCTGTCGGTCTGTCTGTGGTCGTCTACGGACAGCAGTTACTGGTACGTCTTTCTGTCGGTCTGTCTGTGGTCGTCTACGGACAGCAGTTACTGGTACGTCTTTCTGTCGGTCTGTCTGTGGTCGTCTACGGACAGCAGTTACTGGTACGTCTTTCTGTCGGTCTGTCTGTGGTCGTCTACGGACAGCAGTTACTGGTACGTCTTTCTGTCGGTCTGTCTGTGGTCGTCTACGGACAGCAGTTACTGGTATGTCTTTCTGTTGGTCTGTCTGTGTTCGTCGACAGACAGTAGCTACAGGTACATCTGTCTGCTGACATCTAGAACAAATCTGCAGCTCTTCAGTACCATCCTCAGTTATAGGCTTTTTCTTTGTAATGGGATTTTACAATGATTTTGATTAGAATGTTCTTCAGTTATTCTAGCAAAATTCAAGTCTGTGACATTAGTTAATATGCGCTTTGGTTATAACAGATTTGCTAGTTTGCTCTCTGCTCTCACTGTAGAATTCAAAACAACTGTACTTTGTATGCAGATTGTGCATTACTATTTAACCTGTAAAGCTTACAGAAATGTATTTCACTAATGAATGTGTACACTTTTTGTTAGTATAATCACAGAATGTGTGAACGTACATTGAATCAGCTTCCATCTGTGTTTATTAAATGAGTGCTGTTCTCCATCTCTGAAAGTTTCCAGAGCAGTGTGTTCTCAAAACAAGTGCAGCAAAACAACCACAGCAGTTACTGTGTGTGAAGTAGACAATCTAACTTTAGTGCAGACATCTGGACCCATAGACCCTGTTCATTTAATTCAAAATAACCCCTAAGAAAGTCACTCCGTCAGTGGTCCTTCAGCAACAGGAGGCTGAAGCCGGGTCTTGTAGACTGACCGGGACCCTAACTCAACTGGTCTGGTATATTCCCGTCACTAATGACTAACTCAAAGAAAATTAGATCCTTGCTTATTGTGTGTCTGTGTGTCTGTGTGTCTGTGTGTCTGTGTGTGTGTGTGTGTGTGTGTGTGTAGGTGGGTTCGTTGGAACAGGCCATGCTGGATGCCTTAGTGATGGACCGTGTGGATTTTGTGAAGCTACTGATAGAGAATGGAGTCAGCATGCACAGGTTCCTTACCATCACACGGCTGGAGGAGCTGTACAACATGGTAACACACTAATACACTCATTGCCTGAGCACCCATACATTAACACACACAAGGGTTTCACAGACAAGGGCTCTTGTTGGTAGCGTTCATTCTAATTACGTGTATGTCCTCTGGAATCTAACATTCAGAGATCTGTTTGTCCATGGTCCTCCTGATCTTTGTGTGTGTGTTTCGGGGCTCTAGAAACAATCACCAGCCAATCCAACACTCTTCCACCTCGTAAGGGACGTCAAACAGGTGCAGTTCTGACTTCCTGAATCAAATTGAACTAGAGTAATTGATGATATTGTTGAATATATTAGTGTTATTAGTAAATAACTGTCATTCTGATCGTTTCCAGGGTAACCTCCCCCCTAACTACAAGATCACACTGATTGACATTGGCCTGGTGATAGAGTACTTGATGGGTGGGACTTACAGGTGCAACTACACCAGGAAACGCTTTAGGATCATCTACAACAATCTCCACGGCAACAGCAGGGTAAGGGTGAAAGGGTACAACGTGTTAAGACAATTCCTCAAACTCTGCTCATTTTGAGCTTGCAAATTCACTAATCGACGACAGCGTCGATAGTTGGTGTCAGTCAACATTTCTTTCTCTTCTAGTGTACTCACTCTACCCTCCCCCACTCTCTCCTCAGAGGTCTGGTCGCCACTCTGCAGGGCCTGGATCCCACCTAAGGAAGAGTCAGGAGTCTTTCAGTATCCAGGCTGACAAGAAGGAGAAGACCAGGCACAACCACTTCATCAAGACTGCACAGCCATACAAACCCAAAGTACGTTCACACACACACACACACACACACACACACACACACACTCTCACACTGAGCCTGCTGAATAACTCCCCCTCTCCCACACCTTTCTCTCTTAGTTGGAGTCGGCAACAGACCAGTCCAAGAAAAAAGCCAGGGAGGAGATAGTCGACATTGATGACCCAGAGACTCGCAGGTTTCCCTACCCGTTCAACGAGCTGCTGGTGTGGGCCGTCCTGATGAATAGGCAGAAGATGTCGCTGTTCTTCTGGCAGCATGGCGAGGAGAGCATGGCCAAGGCACTGGTGGCCTGTAAGCTCTGTCGTTCCATGGGCTACGAGGCCAAGAAGAGTGACGTGGTTGACGACACCTCGGAGGAACTCAAAGACTACTCAAAGTAAGACACACTACAAAGCAGTAGGAAATAATGTTGCACTGTAAATGATGTTTGTTTTTTTCAATTAGTATAATATGCCTGTTGTAATCACAGTGATGTTATGTAGATAATTATAAATAAGATAATCCCTGTAATTATTTCATAGTGAATTTGGCACCCTCGCAGTGGACCTCCTAGAACAGTCGTTCAGACAGGATGAAACCATGGCAATGAAGCTGCTGACCTATGAACTGAAGAACTGGAGTAACAGCACCTGTCTGAAGCTGGCTGTGTCGTCACGGTTACGGCCCTTCGTGGCTCACACCTGCACCCAGCTACTGCTTTCAGACATGTGGATGGGAAGACTCAACATGAGGAAGAACTCCTGGTACAAGGTGACACTTTCCTGTGATGTAGTACATTAAAAAAAAACAAAAAAAAACGATTGTTGATTTTTTTTTTTTTTGGACAACGCTAATAATCGTAATTCCAGGCTGGGATGGAGTTGAATATTGTCTTGTCTTGAAAAATGACTCCATGGGCCTTCAAGAACAACTCCAGATAAATGTTACTTCACCCCAATATGAATCTAGGACTAACTATCCCTTTAATGTAGCCATTTCTTGTTACCAGTTTCATACATGCAAGACTGGGAGGAATCTTTGCCCTCTGTTTTTTACAGTACTGTTTTAACTATTTTATGTTCGAGGGCTTTCTTGCACAGATGACATGCTTCAAGTCCCTCTAACATTAAGGATTCAGCTCTGGGCTTTAATTTAGCTATTCCATAAACCTTAGTTTCTTAAACCTTAGTTTCATCAATTAGTTTTTAAGAGCAGGCATGTCTTCCTTTCTGACTTTCTATATAGGCCGTGTTTTTGCAGTGTCTGACAGTTGACTCATGCGCTTTGACATTGGCAAAATGGGCTTATAGATGTTTCCCTGGGGTTCATAGAGACTTATATGAGCGTCTTTTGTTCAGCTCACGACCAGTTTTTGTTGGGACAAGATGTCCTATGTAAGTTTCCTTGGGGTTTGAGATTTTCTCAATTTGTAAATAAGTCAGACATTAAAATGATGTACTTCGAATTGCTTTGTAACCCCTCGCAAACTCATGGGCATCAATCTTTCTTCAGAGGTCCTTGGGTAGAGCTTATGTTCTATGGTTAAAACCAAAGCAGTCCAAGTTCCTAATCTGTATGGAAGACTGGAACCTCCCAAGTTATACAATCATTTGTCATTATTTTCTCTTGTTTTGGCACATCTGATACTATTGTGTGATGGAAAAGACAGGGCTGTGCTAACTTTCCTGACATAAGGAAATGGCTTTCTGTTTATTTTAATAGCGTAATTGGATTCAAAGTTAATTTATTTTTGTGTCATTCTTTAGTCAGAAGAATGTGTTTAGACTTTAGCTCAAGTGTGTGTTTGTGTATATGATGATGTGTACTGGTCGTATCCAGGTAATCCTCAGTATCCTGGTACCTCCTGCGATCCTCCTCCTGGAGTATAAGTCCAAGGCAGAGATGTCCCACATCCCTCAGAGTCAGGACGCCCATCAGATGACCATGGAGGACAGTGAACACAACCTCCAGAACACAACTGAAGACATACAGATGGTCAGAGTCAATGTGACCTGCACTTTGTCTTAGTGATTATTTAGCCTTTTTTTTTACTGTGTTTTTCGGCTAACCTTGAGGCTGGTCCTGTCTGGGGAAATCCACTCAGAATGAGTGCAATGCATTGATGTTAGCAGTCCCACAGTGTAGACTGCCCTGTTGACTGGAGAGGGTTGTTTCATCAGGACGTGTTCAAGGAGGCGAGGGCGAATGACAACGTGGTGGTGAAGGACGAGGTGGAGATACAGGTCCGCTCCCGAAGACTTCCTCTGACCACCAAGTTCTACGCCTTCTACCACGCCCCCATCGTCAAGTTCTGGTTCAACACGGTAAGAAACCCTGGATGTTACCGCTATCCTCTCCATGTGAACTGGCCAGGAAAAGCTGGGAACGATCTTGTATGTGTTACTCTAGGACTAATATAATGGTCTGGCGTGAGACAATTATGCCCAGCTGGGATAGCTGATAACGCGACGCAAACTGTTTGTGTGAGACCTGGGCTAGCTGACATGGAATGGAACCAGTCTGTATCGAGTGGACAGAGAAGGGCTGGGGCATGTGTACTTTTCCAGCCCTCTACTTCCCATCCCCTGTGAGCTGCACACACACACCCCTGACCGCAGGCATTTTCCAGGTGCCCTGGCCTCACTGGCGTGCCCTGATAGCATCAGAATAGTGCTCCTTACCATAGCTGTAGCTGCTGCACCCAGATCAATGCTTATCTACCACACAATCAACAAGATTATGCTGACTGCCACATAATGATCCAGTTCTCACAGTGTATGTCACATCTCTTCGGTTGCCTCGGTCTCACCTTTGCCTGGTGCCTGCTTCAATCAGCAATGATCAGTCTCAATTTAGTCAGGCCCATCCAACACACACACCCACACACCCACACCCACACACACACACACACACACACACACACACACACACACACACACACACACACAAAACGAACCCCCGGGCCGTAGTTGGAATGGCTGATGTTTACATGGGACTGTATAATGACAGAGCTGCTAATTGCTTGGCAAAGTCACACCATGGTTACTATCTACATAAATCTTTTGGTAGGTGTAAATTGAAAAAGGGCTTTTTTTAGTCTCTGTGGTGACTATTTATAACTGGATCCTATCAAACGTTAATACTGTAGAAGGCGTGTTAGTACATGCCAGGTGGCAAAAAGGTATTGGTTTAATAAAAACTGAGCATACCTACTCACATGGAGTAAGTAGAATTACTTTGCTTGGCTCTGATTGTAATTAGGATTTGGCAGGTGTTGTAGTGGACGTGTCACTACTAAGGTGTGACTTTGCCCTGCTGAACTACCTGCACTTCAAATTCCTACAGTCAGGCCCAGTGTTGACCTCTAAAGAGACCTGTGGGATATTTTATGAAGCAGGGCCACAGTGTTGAGTTCTGAGTACAGTTCCGGATTTCTGAACAGTGTTGACCTTTGAATATAATTCCAGATTTCTGAACTTAAAATATATACTGTCTAGTACCAGTGAAATTTGACGATTGATTCGATTTGTTTTATAAGAAAATCAGATTTTCCAAAAAAAATTAATATATATACATATTTTTTGTATTTTATTTATTTGTAGCTATTTTACATAAAATGTTGTGTTTCTTTATAGCCTGGTAGAAATTTGTGCCTGTAGATGTTGGTGTAACATCCAGAGGGGTGGTGTTTGTGTGTCTCCTGGCTAGCTGGCGTATCTGGGCTTCCTGATGCTGTACTCGTTCGTGGTTCTGGTCCAGATGCCGGAGTTTCCATCTACTCAGGAGTGGGTGGTCATCCTCTACATATTCACCTACGCCATCGAGAAGATAAGAGAGGTGTGCAAACGCCAACCCAAAACATAGGATTGTCTTCAAAGTGTCTGTGTCAAGCCATATTCCGCGGCGTATCGGAAGCGCTATCCTTTTTTTGGGTACACTTGCCGATATCAATCAAGACCACTCGAGACACCAGTTAGCGAGTTAGTGTGTGCCTCGTTTTCTCTCAACCCCCCTTGGAGATTTGCAAGTGTGAAAACAATAGTGTTTTCCTCCAGAAAATAAATGGCCTGATTAGCATGCCCTGATTACACGAGTATAGTTCTCTCTATCATTACTGCAGTTGCTGCACCCAGGTCAATGCTTTTCTAACACACCGTTAACATGATTACATCTAGAACATGCAGGTGTGAATTCCAACATTATTGGAATTATTCTGCAAATAAGTTTTGTTATTCTCATTATCTCTTGTAATGTAAATAAGACCCTCAGTTTCCATCTAGGAACTTTTTGTGTCAATTCGACATGGTATCGCTTGCTCTGTAGGGTATCAGGCTGGTTACTGGATAAGCACTTCAGGATTGGTGTAGTTAATATCTTTAAAAGGGACATCACTTTCAGTGAATATCAGTCTACATTTTTATGAATTGTTTTATTTCTGTCTCTTTTTTTACCTTGTAGATATTTATGTCTGAAGCTGGGAAGATTAGCCAGAAGGTAAAAATCTGGTTCAGTGACTATTTTAACCTCTCAGACTTCGTGGCTATTGTCACCTTCTTTGTGGGATTTGGATTGAGGATAGGAGGCGAAGATATTGTCCCAGGACGGACTGTGTACTGCTTGAATATCATTTTCTGGTATGTAAGACTCCTAGACACACTGGCAGTCAACCAGCAAGCAGGACCATATGTGATGATGATTAGTAAAATGGTGAGTACTTTTATTTTTATGCTTTACTAATCAAATTTCTTAAAATTGTAAGTGTAAAGTGATTATCAATTTACAATGGCTTTGGAAAGTATTTTGATTCATTTACTTTCTTCACTTTCTGTTGTCTTATAGAATGAATTCATAATTGATTACATTTAGATTGATTTACATCAATCTTCGCACAATAGTCCATAGTGACAAAGTGGAAACAGGATTTTTTAAAAATATCCTGTGTCTTAATGTCTCTCCAACTTGTCTGTAGTCCACCTGCGCTTGATTAGACATGATTTAGAAAGGGTCTGAATACTCTATAAAGCCATTGTACGTCAATGTTTTCTATAATAGGATTAAAATGTAGAATATGAACATATTTAACGCGGAGCAACGTTGACATGACGGCCACATTTCTTCAGAAACTATTCTTAAGAAGTGGTCTCACTGTCTCAGACAAATCACTACCATTCCCAGTCCCAATCAAAAGCAGGTTTGTGTGTGGAGTTTAGGGGGTGGTGCACTGCTTTTCTTATCAAGCAGCTTAAAGTAGAAGCTTCTGTCTCCCCTATTTTGTTACTAAAAAGAAGTGTTCGCAAGATGGGACTGTTGAGATGGAAGTTGTTTTCAGAAGGATAATCATATGAATTTGGTTTCCCTTTAAAGTTACACCCTGGTCACATGATTAAAATCGCTGAGTGACCTCACCGTGTCTGAAAGTGACCTCACTTTGTCATGTCACCACTGATCACAATCCCAATTGAAATGTTATTTGGAAGGTGGGACTTGGAATGTAGTGACAATAATGTAAAAGTCTATTACGATTTTCTTTGAAGTTCTATGGACTGTTAGTGCTTGTTCTGTGTCAGAGACTTTACGTGTTTTCCATAGTGGCAATGATGTTACATAGCTGTTGGAATTTACGGAGCGTATCTCCCCAGATAAGCAAATCTAATTCAACGTAATTCAATGACTTGGCCAGGATTACAAACAATGTGTACTGTTGGCAGTTCTCAAGGACTGACAGTTGCTAATGCTTGCTTTAAATAGGGGTGGTAATGTTGTTATTGATACATTGATGTCATGGATAATATGCATGCATATATTTATTCCTCTAGGTGGCCAATATGTTTTATATTGTGGTGATCATGGTGGTGGTGTTGTTGAGTTATGGTGTGCCCCGGAAAGCCATCCTGTACCCAAACGAGGAGCCCAGTTGGAAGCTTCTCAAAGACGTGGTCTTCCAGCCGTACTGGATGATGTATGGGGAAGTGTATGCGTATGAAATTGATGGTAAGGAAGGCAAACCAGTAGGGGTGTAACGGTACACAAAAGTCACGGTTCGGTACAGTGGAAAAAAGACATGCAAAACAGAAGACGTTTTCCCTAACGGGAGACCTGAAGGATACCGGAGGGTCCTCCAGATCTGGCTTGTCGTTTGTGTTCGCCATATTTATTTACGAGGCTGCATAATATGTGCTAGGCTACTTCAGTTGCTAAGTTGCGGCTTCAAAATCCACCTCCGGGCTGGAACTCTGAGTTTAAACTTTTTGTTCAGTACACAAAATAGTAACGTGTATAGTTAAAACTAGCCTATATTCATTCAGTTCACAGCGCGTACCAAACCGAACGGCCTATACCGAACAGTAGGGAATGGGTATGTGTACCGTTACACTCCTATAAATCAGGTATTTACCTCTAGAGTTTTTTTTTTTTATTCTGGATTGTAACAACAGTTGATGTAATAACATTAATGTATGATTTTTTTTTTTATATATTTGTAGTAACTTATTTTTTGTTATCAAAACCAATTCTTGGAATAACTTGCCTGATAACATATATACACTCACCTAAAGGATTATTAGGAACACCTGTTCAATTTCTCATTAATGCAATTATCTAATCAACCAATCACATGGTAGTTGCTTCAATGCATTAAGGGATGTGGTCCTGGTCAAGACAATCTCCTGAACTCCAAAGTGAATGTCAGAATGGGAAAAGGTGATTTAAGCAATTTTGAGCATGGCATGGTTGTTGGTGCCAGACGGGCCGGTCTGAGTATTTCACAATCTGCTCAGTTACTGGGATTTTCACGCACAACCATTTCTAGGGTTTACAAAGAATGGTGTCAAAAGGGAAAAACATCCAGTATAAGGCAGTCCTGTGGGCGAAAATGCCTTCTTGATTCTAGAGGTCAGAGGAGAATGGGCCGACTGATTCAAGCTGATAGAATAGCAGCTTTGACTGAAATAACCACTCCTTACAACCGAGGTATGCAGCAAAGCAATTGTGAAGCCACAACACGCACAACCTTGAGGCGGATGGGCTACAACAGCAGAAGACCCCACCGGGTACCACTCATCTCCACTACAAATAGGAAAAAGAGGCAACAATTTACACAAGCTCACCAAAATTGGACAGTTGAGGACTGGAAGAATGTTGCCTGGTCTGATGAGTCTCGATTTCTGTTGAGACATTCAGATGGTAGAGTCAGAATTTGGCGTAAACAGAATGAGAACATGGATCCATCATGCCTTGTTACCACTGTTCAGGCCGGTGGTGGTGGTGTAATGGTGTGGGGGATGTTTTTTTGGCACACTTTAGGCCCCTTAGTGCCAATTGGGCATTGTTTAAATGCCACGGCCTACCTGAGCATTGTTTCTGACCATGTCCATCCCTTTATGACCACCATATACCCATCCTCTGATGGCTACTTCCAGCAGGATAATGCACCACGTCACAAAGCTCAAATCATTTTAAATTGGTTTCTTGAACATGACAATGAGTTCACTGTACTGAAATGGCCCCCACAGTCACCAGATCTCAACCCAATAGAGCATCTTTGGGATGTGGTGGAACGGGAGCTTCGTGCCCTGGATGTGCATCCCACAAATCTCCACCAACTACAAGATGCTATCCTATCAATATGGGCAAACATTTCTAAAGAATGCTTTCAGCACCTTGTTGAATCAATGCCACATAGAATTAAGGCAGTTCTGAAGGCGGAAGGGGGTCAAACACAGTATTAGTATGGTGTTCCTAATAATCCTTTAGGTGAGTGTAGATTTTCCGCACTTAATCACTATGAAATTGAACTCTGTTAATGTTAGTTACGGAAGCAATATGAAAGCATCCACAAGCATGGTGGCAAATGAAAGTGAACAGTTTAGCATGAGTATATAGTCAACAACATTGAGTATGAGGTTTGTTAAACCACAAGTGTAAGTATTTCAGTTCAATTACTTTGTGTTTGTTACTTTAGGAGTATTCCTGCATGATATGAAGTTTGTGTCAAATGGAGGCATATAGCACGTTATTCATAAATACTCAACCTTAAAATCCACCAGGAAATGTAATCCATTACATTTATCCTAAAGGTTATTACTTTATTGTTTTATAAATTAGAAGATATATTAATGTTAACAGGCTAGTTTATTACATTACATTATTACATTATCCGTTGTCACAAAGATTCTCTCAACAGCATGAGAGGTTGAATATTGTAAGAAAACGTAACCCCAGAAATCCTTGTCTTGTTTGAGTAAACACACCACCAGTCGCTTAATAGTAGTTTCGGGATGAGTGGTTGTGAGTGACTGTTGAGTTGCCTGGTTCTAAGTTGTGCTCCCTCGCTTCCTGCACCATCAAGACTTGAACATTCCAAAATCCTTGGTTAGATGATTCCCGACATCTTTCAAACGAGGCTTTTGGAAGACCTTGGGATTTTCTTATCACAATACTTGTTCAGGTGCAAATAATTTTGGA
Organism: Esox lucius; assembly: GCF_011004845.1. Lineage (NCBI taxonomy): Eukaryota > Metazoa > Chordata > Actinopteri > Esociformes > Esocidae > Esox > Esox lucius. The sequence goes on along the minus strand of NC_047570.1, from coordinate 27,229,209 downwards.
CAATTCTAAAATCCTTGGTTGGACGATTCCAGAGTTTGATTGAGATTCTAGAAATCTTTCAACCGAGGCTTCTGGCTAAATGTTTTTAATCAAAAAGTATTCCATCCATGTAAATTGTTAGAACTGACAACATTTTGCCTAAGCACAGAATGCATCCATAAATACACGTTAATGTATATATACCCTAACCCTTTATCATCAAATAAAATGGCTGAAATTCAAATCTGGTTCATCAAAACAGGTGCTAATGATTAGAAAATAATTTGAGACTTGGTCTAGTTTGATCTTAACCATATGGGTTTGTGGTAACCCATTATGCAAAGATCAAAAAACCTGTCCAAGGCCATCTAAAGAAAAATAATGAATGCCCATAAGCCATTTCCAAGCAATTTGAAGTAAATCATTCCAATGTCTGACGTATAATCAACAAATGCTGAAAAGTCCACGCCACAGGGAATCTAAGTAGGACAGGTCGTCCCTCCAAATTCAGGCCAAGACTTGACTAAAAGATGCTGATTGAAGTCTCTAAGAACCCCAGAGTCACATCAAGGGGTCTGTAGGAGTCTCTAGCCACAGTCAAGTGTTGTGCATGAGTCAACTGTCAGAAAGAAAATGCACTAATTTGGTCTCCATGGGGGGTCTGAAAGGAAGACAGAATATCCAAACATGACTAACGTCTGCCAGACAACACCTGGTTAAAGAACGATGTGCTCTGAACAGATGAGTCAAAGGTGCAGTTATTTGGCTATAATGCCAGGCGCCATATTTGTAGAAAACAACACTGCTCTAGAACAGAACTATCCAGTTGTATGTGCTTACTTTTTGACATGACTGTATAACATATAAGTGCTTCAGAGTGTGATGTTAGATTTCATTATCAGACTGTGCCAATTGTCCACTTAACCTGTATTGTTTGCTTATCTAGTCAGCCCCACAAACCCTAAATGTTCTTCCCCAGACCAGGTTTTATTTGCTCCCGCAAAGTTTCATAGAACGTATATGCCTGCTGCACCAGAATAGCTAGAAAGAGGATGAACTGGGCCCAGGTGACAGTATCAGGGACATCACTAGACCTAGGCTATGGAGGCGCATGTATGTGAATGAAGGAGAGCGTGCTGTTTGTCATAGTGTGAGCTGTGGGGCTGTATGAGTGGATATTGGGTGTGTGAGGTATATACATCAAGTTGTTTGGAAACTGATGGCGAAGATGAGTTTATAGTATTGTCCATTTAATGTCAGTAAACCTATAAAGTTAGATGTTTTGTGTGTGTGTGTTAGTTACATCGGTCTCTGTGTTGTTTTGTGTGTGTTAGTTACATCTGTCTGTGTTGTTTTGTGTGTGTTGAGATTTTTGTAGCACTGTTGATGAGTGTGTCTGATGCAGTCCCCTTTCTCCACAGTGTGTGCCAATAACTCGGAAACTAATGTGAAATCACTATGCTCAGATACAGTGTGGATCACTCCTTTTTTACAAGCAGTCTACCTCTTTGTCCAGTACATACTGATGGTTAACCTTCTCATCGCCTTCTTCAAGTAAGATTACACATACACACACATACATGCGCACGCACACACCGGGTTCCACAGAGCTCTGTTCTGTAACCATTGATTCTCCTTATTATTAATTACTTACACTATCAGCTTTTTAATTTCTGCCATCCTTCTCTTCTCAGTAATGTGTACATCCAAGTGCAGTCAATCAGTAAACTGGTATGGAAGTATCAGCGGTATCATTTCGTCATGGCCTACCATGAGAAGCCAGTCCTCCCTCCACCACTCATCCTCCTCTCCCATCTTGTCTCTTTCTTCTCTTGCATCTGTCGCAAGAGGAAGAAGGACAGTCACTCTTATGGACCAAGTAAGTGAACGTCCTCCTTTAACTCCCTAAAATGACGATTACATAGAACCACGTGGTGTACAAAGAGAGCGGGAGGACCTAATACTGAACCCTGGGGGACCTTGGTAGTATATTATAGTACAAGACTGTAGGGATCTATTGTTTATCGATATAATGCGTTTTTGGAAAATCTGTGCTAATGGTTACGTTCAGATCTGTAATAAGTGAAAGAGAAATAATCATTCTCTCTGTCTCCCCCTCAATCCTCCCTCCAGAGTTGTTTTTAACTGAGGAGGATCAGAAGAAGCTCCATGACTTTGAGGAGCAGTGTGTGGAGAAATACTTCCATGAGAAAGATGACAAGTTCCACTCAGGGAGTGAAGAGCGCATCCGCCTCACCTCTGACCGGTAACTGTTACAATTTAATTGTACCTTCTTGTTGGCCGCAGCCGTCATGGAGTGTATCATAAGAGAATAGTCAGCTCTAGGGCAGCATATCAACCAAGCTCAATAGATCAACATTTTATAGTATTGTCCATTTTTCTTTTCTCTTTGCAGGGTTGAGACCATGTGTGTCCAGCTAAAGGAGGTCGGTAATAAGGTGAACTTTATCAAGCGTTCCCTACACACACTGGACTCCCAGATCGGCCACCTCCAGGACCTGTCAGCTCTGACTGTGGACACCCTGAAGACGCTGACTGCCCAAAGGGCCTCAGAGGCCAGCAAGGTGCACAACCAGATCACTAGAGAGCTCAGTCTGTCGAAGAACGTTGCCCCCACATCCCAGGACCCTACACCATGTGCCGGGCCTCATTCCAAGGGGGTCAAACGGAGTGTGGGGGCCTTCTTTGGTTCCTCGTTTCCCCAGGCGTCAGGTGTGGTGGTGGGTGGCAACATGGCTGATTCTCTGTTTGGTAGTGCAGTGGAAGGAGGATTGGAGATACTGGGGCTGGGGAGAAGGCCTCTTGGGATTGGACCTGGGTTCTTACCTGGCCTGGGGATGGGGCTGGACCCAAACCCCCCGTTGAGGCTCAGTCCTCAGGAGCGGAAAGGAGACTTGGCTGGCCTGGGGCACCATGCTACTGCTGCTATAGAGGCCGGACCCTTCACTGGTGGAAGTGCCAGCGCCTTCTCCCTCAGCCCAGCTCCACCGCCCCCCACTGTCACTCCTCCAGAACTGCGCCTGCGTGGCCACTCTTTCACGCAGCGGCAACTGACCCGTCCAGAGCAGCCGGTCCTCACCGACTGTCCCTCCAGCCTGCCCAGCGTGCCCTCTCCCGGGGCTGCCTTTTATGTTAGCTCAGTCCCCTCTCATCCCTCCGGTTCCAGTCACCCAGACCTCAACCTGGCTCTGCCGAACAAAGACAGAACCTCTGCTTCCACCTCTGCCACTGAGGAGTTTGGTGCATTTGTCGGTGAGTAGTCTTGTGAGGAGAAAGAAATACAACAATCGAGAGGAGAACACTATCATACTTTACCCTTTATGATAGGAATTGCGGGATTGTAACTTTGGTCATGTTATGGGCACCTTTTATACATAGAAATATTTACTCCAATGTCAGTGCTGTGCATTTCCCCTCAGTCGCACATAATCGCTTGCCGTTCCGTTAGTGACGCCTTTGCTGTTTTGACCAATCAGTTACTTTAAGCTGGGAGAATTGTGAAGTTCAAGGAAGTACACAAACATAGTGATTGGATGTTAGCTTTTTAGGAAAGAAAAAAACAGACCAGTTGTCACTATAGAAATCAATGTGATGTATGTCCCTTCATACCGTAATGTAAACCTAGAGGGAAGGTTCCATCAAAAGGTCAAGGGAACGTAGCGGCTGGAATGTGTGATTTCTGCAGGAGTTCACGGACCGAGACAATGATTGAGATCTCAGTTTTGTTTCATTGCCGGACTGCGTAAGCGGAGCTGGCTAAGAAGAGCGAATGTCTCTTACTGACTGATTGACTGACTGCCCCTTGTAAAATAGCGTAGTGGTTAGAGAAGTGGATTTGTGAACTATAGGTCCCGAGTTCGTATCTCCTCGTAGGCGAAGTGATGTATGCATTATGAATTATTCCATATAGACGAAAACTTCGCTGCCAACTTCGCTGGCTGAAATGAAATAGCTTTGGCAGACTCCCTAGCAATTGCACAATTCTTATGACTATTCCAGTAAGTTAGTAGATACCGGTAAAGCTTATTACTGACTAATACGCTGTTAAAACGGCCAGTGGCAAACGGCATACATAGACACTATTTGTGGGGGAGGTAAACTTAGTAAGGAACGTTAGTCGGTTTAACTGTATCAATGTCATTCACGAATGGCCAATTAACTATTAAAACGGCCAGTGGCAAAAGAGGATTTGTTCAGGATATACAGAAGCCTCTTGTCTATACAAGTGGTCTATAAGTGGTGTCGTGGTTAACGAACACAGCCTTTCGCGTTGGCGACCCGGGTTTGAATCTCGAGATGGCAACTCTGTCTATTGCGGGCCAGCTGAACTAGGCTTGCCTGGTTTCTTGTTTTGGTCAAGGCACTGCAGGCGTGTTACAACGATCGCCAAGCTCTGACAACCCAATACATTCACAACCAAATGTTCATTTAAATTATATCTACATGTTATTTAAATTGAAATGTTGTTTGGGTACATTTCCTTTATTTGGAATAGGACCTTTGATTTCTTTGGTTAAACCGTTTGCGAAATGGAAATAGGGAGGTCCTTACTGGATTCCAATGACACAATGTTAATGTGGATCCTGGTTTTTGCTCAATTCCTTTTCAATTCTGCAAAATGTTTGCATTTATTTAAAATGTCAAGATGAGACAGTTCTCAACAAAAAAAAGCATTTAACCTTTTGGCTTTCCAGGACCAGTCCCTAACCCCTGTTGAGATGCTGTCGGATTAATACATTGTTTTGGTCCTTCAGGTCATAAAGAAAATCTTCACTTGGACCTGCAGTGCTCATTCCCCAAGGACATCTCCTCCTCAGCCTCCTCTTCCAGACAGCTCAGCCCAGCCACACGGCCCAGAGAACAGGTACAACAAGAGTGTCAATATGTTTGTCATGTGTAGAGGCAGTGGTCTTCTTTCCATTTACCAGAATAGAACAGGGTGGCCATTTAGGTATGGTTAATGTATTTCCTTGAAACATCACAGAGACACTCATCAGAGAGCTGAATTTCTTAATGGCTTTCTGTCTAACCACATTTGTCCCTGCAAATCCTTCTACAGAAAATCTAGATCTCATCAGCACGGGTCGGAGGAAATAGCTACTAGATACCGATGTTTTTGTGTCGTTCTCTGTCTGCAGGGTCATCCAGAAGTCCATGGTAATATGAGGACAGTCAACTCATATGCTGGCTTCACTGAGTTTGACCGAAGTCCCTCTTTCCTCCACCCCGACTCCTGTAAGTCAAGGAAGATGGATTGTGCTGCTAGATATGTGAATACTGTGCCTGGTCCTGGCATGTCTCCTGTGTGTAGTAGCTGCAGGTTAACTGTATTTGGTTTTGGGTCCCTGCAGCTCTGAGTAAGAGAGAGAGAAGCAGAGTGTCCGCAGAAGACATCCTCGCCCACGAAGACCCACGAGCCGCTGTGCTACTGGTGATAACTGTTGTGTTGACTGTCTCACACTTCTTCAGGTCCTTATATCACTACTGACTGACTGACTGCCCTGTTTTCCTTCCACCCTCAGGAGAGGGTTCAGGTCAAATCCGCCCAGGCCAGCAGTCTGTAAGTACCAATCATTTACATTCATATCTTCACCCTTGTTTTTCAGCTGCCGTCCACTTAACCATATAGACCTGGATCTTACAGTCCTGGAAATGAGCTGAGTAGATTGATTTCCCTATAGCCCGGGTGTAGCAGAGCAGTGGTTCATAACCAGGGGGTCCCAGTGTCCTGTGGGATGGGGGACCTTCCTTAGTTTGAGGAGTACATGGTGTGTGTTTTTACAGAAATGTACAGTTACCATGAAGCGTCCACCAGGGTGATGCTGCTACTGGTGCCGATGCAGCTCCTTCAGTATTCAGTTGGGTGGAGCCAGTCCCTCTTTAACACACTACAGTTACCGGGGGGAGGGGCTACTTCACAAATTGGCCTGGTATTCCATGATGGTGAAGATTAAAAATTCAGTGTTGAATGTAAATATCAGCTTTAATGTTTTTTTTATTAGGTTTGTTTCCAAGCCTGTGATGCAAACATCAGCAGTCTCAATCAGCACTAACCGTAAACACTGATGATACCCACTGATACTCTGCTCACTTCTACACATCTCTCAAGTCCTCAGAGAAGGAAGGAGACTGGCATAAGGTGTTTTGCTGCCAAACAATGCGCATAGGAATCCTTCATGTTTTTTGCTTCACATGTATCATTTTTGAGAAACAAAGAAAAGTTGAAAAAAATGATACAGTTAGGACCAGAAATCTTTGGACACTGACACAATTTTCCTTATTTTGGCTTTTTACACCACCACAATGGATTTGAAATGGAAAAACCGAGATGCAATTGACGTGCAGACTTTCAGCTTTAATTCAAGGCATTGATCAAAATATCATATGAAACGTTTAGGAATTGCAACCATTTTCCTACACAGTCAAATGAACAATAAATAGAATGTTCATTTTTAATACTTTGTCAAGAATCCTTTGCAGGCAATTATTTCTTGATGTCTGGAACGCATGGACCTCACCAAACTTTTCTTTACCATGGAAAGGATCCTGCGATCAACTACCACCGTTGTCTTCCGTGGACGTCCGGGCCTTTTTGTGTTGTAAAGCTCACCAGTGCATTATTTATTTCTCAGAATGATTTGGCCACTCCTAATGTTCCTGCTATCTCTCTGATGGATTATTATTAATTTGTTTTGCAGTCTAAGGATGGCCTGTTTCACTTGCTTTGAGAGCTCCTTTGACCGCATGTTGTGGGTTCACAGCAACAGCTTCCAAATGCAAATGCCACACCTGGAATCATCTCCAGACCTTTCACCTGCTTAACTGATGAAGAAGAAAATGAAGGAATAGCCCGCACCTGTCCATGAAACAGCTTTTGAGTCAATTGTCCAATTACTTTTGGTCACTTGAAAAAGAGGGGGCTACATATTAAAGACCTGTACTTCAAAAACACTTCCTCCAATTTGCATGTGAATACCCTCAAATTAAAGCTGAGAGACTGCTCTTTTAAGCCCTGATTAATAATTTAACTGGAACTTGAATGTTTTTTGGTGAACAGCCAAAATAACGACTTGTGTCAGTGTCCAATTGTCTTCAGACCTAACTGTACATGTCCGCTACTTGAGTGATGGACCGGTACTGGGAACGGCAGGCATGGCACTGGGGTGGAAGCACATTGGTGTCAATTAGAATACGGTGTCCAAATAAGAGAGCAAGGGTACATTTCTAAATGGTGTTGTGTGTTAGTGGGGCTCTGCAGGGAAAATATGTTTGGAACCCGTGTAGTATAATACATAAGATCAGTGTTCCCACTGGGCCCAGCTGGGCTTATCGTTGTCATGATGACAGTGAACTACTTTCCAGTCATATTCCCAAGACCGCAGTTAGTGTCAGGTGTGTGCGTGCGTGCGTGCGTGCGTGTTGTTTTGTATCTTCTGTCAAGGAGACATTTTACGTCCGTTGTGCATTCTCTCTCTTTCTCTCAGCAGGACCCCAGGGGAGGACCCGGGACTAAATGGTAGGTCTTTACTGGAACTTAGTCTTGGCTAATGCTGTAATTTGTTCCTGATGAATTTTTGGAGATGAACAAGATTACAGACCTATCTGGTCATGTGTTGCTGACTGATGGTATAAGGATTTCTTCTCTCATTCCTCTTAGCTGCGGCTTGTCTCTTCAGACACACCCACCTGGGGAGCAGGAAGGACTGTAAGTGGTTGTAAAATATTACTTAAACTGCCACAAACTGAGTGTGCCCTAGCTACTTTTATTTCTTTGTGAATTATCCCTTTTAACTATTAACTCACTGAAATAGAATTATGTATAATTTGTTCTCAAGTATCCCTTCAGCTGCATCTTACTCATTGTGAACTGTCCCTTTAACTAATAATGCTAAGTGTACACTACACAACTTCTAACAATCTCCACATTACTGAGCCTCTCTCATTAAACATCTTTCCTTTGATTTTGTCTTGACAATGTGGTGGTGCACGCTTGCACAGATGGGATTTGGGTCACACTGTAAGATTTCTCACTAGCTATGTCGTGAGTATTCGCGCTGTGTGGCGCACACAACTGTGATGATATAGTTTAACATGGCAGTAATGCCTGTGGCTCAAGCCTGAAACCTTTCAAGCAGGTGTTCAGTGTTTCAGTCAGACTTTCGGCGTTGGCGTATCTAGCCAATGCATTTTGAATTGAATGACGTTACATGTGATCAGCAATGCTGTAACGGCACTTTAACAATAGAGCCGTCTATAATAGAGAATCAGGCCCTGTCATTGGCCTTTAGCTGCTAAGGAGTGCCTCCTTTGAATCGAATGACTGTGGCTATACGACTCCTGCTTCATCATGTCTCATTGCACCACCAAAGCTCCAAGAATCCCTGAGGTTTAGTTTTGGGTGACCGACGGCCATTCAATTCTGTCTTGTGAATGGAAATACGAAGGGAAAATGTTTGGGGTTCTGGACGATGGCAAAGCGACGTGATGACTACTGGAGCTGTAGAGTAACATTTGGGCACACGTTTGAACCCATTGAAGACCACTCGTCATCACTGCTTGCGTCCACACAGTCTGGTTTCCCTTTTGCATCTGCGACGGGTTTCCTGGGTCAGAGTGGTGTAGTGTACACAGCATAACTCATTGTGATGTATCCATGTACTACTAACTCAATGTAATTATTTATTATTTCTCCTCTTCCATACATGCGTTTTTCTTTTTGTTTCTTTATCTTTTCTTTTTTTACTTGTACTTTTATTAGCAAATGTCATGAGAGGAGAGCTTGCAAGTAAGCATTTCATTGTATTGTTTATACTTGCAGTGAACCAAATCAGATATATCCCTTCAATTTGATTGGAGTTTATTTAAAAAATATTTTTTCTTTCTCCTGCAGCAATTGGTTCACCTTTCAAGCCAATGGAAAGCTACCAATACTCAGGTGTGTTTAAAGCCTTAATGTTGCTCCTGTCAAATCCTGTTCCGCACTACATGGAGCTGGACAGGGAAGGCAACATGGAGGGCTGGAACACTCCTGGTTTTAGTTTCTGCCTGCTATTAAGTTTGAATTAGTCCCTGATTTTGAAACTGTGAAAACCAGAGGTGCTTTCAGCCCACATCTGCCTTGTTCTGGAGTGGGATATTATTCACATAGCGTCGTTCTGCCGTTTATTGTGTGTTCTGACGCTTTGTGCGCGTCTCCATCCCTGCAGCTGTGGAGCGTAACAACCTGATGAGGCTGTCTCAGAGCATCCCGTTCACCCCAGTGCCACCTAGAGGTATGAGACGGTATTGCATATCCCTTTCATCCAAATGCCTATTTTTTTTTTTTTGCACCATCTTTTATGCTCAAACACACGCACTACTGTCTTAATGTTGCCCTGTGCAGGTGAGCCAGTGACAGTTTATCGTCTGGAAGAGAGCTCTCCCAACACCATCAACAACAGCATGTCTTCCTGGGCTCAGAAAGGTCTCTGTGCCAAAATAGAATTCCTCAGCAAGGAAGAGATGGGAGGGGGGCTGCGAAGAGCACTCAAGGTACAGTTGTACAAGTCTGGGTGGGGTCACTACCGTGTAGTCATATGGTTGTACAAGTCTGGGTGGGGTCACTACCATAGGGGACCCCCTTTTAGTTGTAACTTATTTAACCAGGTATGTTTCCAGAATACTTGCAGTGTGCATTACTGTCCTACTCTACTGTACTACAGGTGCTGTGTACGTGGTCAGAGTATGACATTCTGAAGCCAGGTCACCTGTACATTGTTAAGTCCTTCTTACCAGAGGTGGTCCAGACCTGGCAGAGCATATACAAGGAGGACACTGTGTTGTTGCTTTGTCTCAGGGTAGGGAAGAACTGTATACACACACACACACACACACCGGCACACCTCCCTTCTCTGTATCTGTCCTTTCTCTGCTCGGTTTATTCAAGGCAGTTTAATGTAACTTTCAGGTTCTCTCATTTGTTAATGATGGCTCACACATCTGGCCCAATTTTGACAACTAAGGTGAATGCAGTACCTTCGGAAGGATTCAGACCCCTTTAATTTCTCCACATTTTGTTGTTATTATTATGCCCTCCCCCAAAAAAACAAATATATCTATATATCTATATATCTATATATCTATATATCTATATATCTAGATAGATAGATAGAGAGATAGATGAGAGATAGATGAGAGATAGATAGAGAGATAGATAGAGAGATAGATAGATAGATGAGAGATAGATGAGAGATAGATGAGAGATAGATGAGAGATAGATGAGAGATAGATGAGAGATAGATGAGAGATAGATGAGAGATAGATGAGAGAGATAGATATAGATAGATAGATATAGATAGATAGATATAGATAGATAGATAGATAGATATAGATAGATAGATATAGATAGATAGATAGATAGATAGATATAGATAGATAGATAGATAGATAGATAGATAGATAGATAGATAGATAGATAGATAGATAGAGATAGATAGATAGATAGATGATAGATAGATAGATAGATAGATAGATGATAGATAGATAGATATAGATAGATGAGAGATAGATGAGAGATAGATGAGAGATAGATGAGAGATAGATGAATAGATAGATAGATATAGATATAGATAGATAGAGATAGATAGATATAGATAGATAGATAGATAGATATAGATAGATAGATAGATATAGATAGATAGATAGATAGAGAGAGAGAGATAGATAGATAGATAGATGAGAGATAGATGAGAGATAGATGAGAGATAGATGAGAGATAGATGAGAGATAGATGAGAGATAGATGAGAGATAGATGAGAGATAGATGAGAGATAGATGAGAGATAGATGAGAGATAGATGAGAGATAGATGAATAGATAGATGAATAGATAGATGAATAGATAGATAGATAGATATAGATAGATAGATAGATATAGATAGATATAGATAGATATAGATAGATATAGATAGATATAGATAGATATAGATAGATATAGATAGATAGATATAGATAGATATAAACTTTTTAAAAATGTTTTACCATTGAAGTATTCCTAAAAAAAAATTGTAGTTTGTAGAAGCACCTTTGGCAGCAAATGCGGGTATGATTCTACACACTTGGATTTGAACAGTTTCTCCCATTCTTGAATTTCCTCTGATTGGATGGGGCGCTTTGGTGAACTGCTATCTTCAGGCTGGCTGTTCTAGTCCGGGCTGTGACTGGACCACTAAAGGACATCCATTGTCTTGATTGCGTGCTTCCAGTCTTTGTCATGCTGAATGATTAATCTTTCTTTGGTCTGAGGTACTGTGCAGTCTGGATCAGGTTTTCTTAAAGGACTTCTCAGTATTCAGCTTTGTTAATCTTTCCCTCAACCCTGACCCAGTCTCCCAGTCCCTACTGCTGAGATGCATCCCCATAGCATGATGGTCCCCCCCACCATGCTTCACTGTAGGGACTTTTTTTTAGACATAGAGCTTGGTGTTCAGGACTGAGTTGATTTTGGTTTCATCAGACCAGAGAAACCTCTGTCCTTTAACTGCTATTTTACAAACTCCAAAGGGCATGTTATATGCTTTTTACTCAATTTATGAAGTGCTGCAGAGATGGGTGTACCTCTGGAAGGTTTCCGCATCTCTGCAGAGAAATTCTGAAGCCTTTCTTTGTGAAAAATGATATGCTGCACCGACAAAGATAGCTCAACACAATATTACCAATATTAGAGGACAGAACATTTCCACTTTGACCAATAATCAATGACGTGGGCACATAAAAACACATTAATCAGTCAAATATATTGTACTTTAACAACATACATGTCAGTTATGCGCATTGTCAGGATTTATAAAATGACATTGACTGAACCATTGGGGTGATGCTTCAGAGTATCATGTTTACTGTTGCATTGTCCATTTGTTTTTTTCACAGGAAATTCAACAGCAGAGAGCTGCACAGAAACTGACATTTGCCTTTAACCAAATCAGGCCCAAGACAATCCCTTATTCTCCCAGGTAAACACTCACATTTCACTCCAGATTGGTCCCTTCTCATACAGTATGAGCGCTACTTTCTGAATATTTGCTGTTTTGGTTTTATTGCACTGTCCATTAGTCACCAGTTGATTTGATGTAGACTAATACATGTACTACAGTAACACTGGTCATGTATCTCTCCTCGCTCTAGGTTTCTGGAGGTATTTCTGTTGTACTGTCACTCAGCAGGCCAGTGGTTCGCCATAGAGGAGTGCATCACTGGAGAGTTCCGGAAGTTTAACAATAACAACGGGGATGAGATCATCCCGACCAACCTCCTGGAAGAGACCATGCTGGCCTTCAGCCACTGGACATATGAGTACACCAGGGGAGAGCTGCTAGTGCTTGACCTACAAGGTAATACGCAACCCTACGTACCTAACTTGTAGGCTTTAGCCCTTGACCTTTCAGTGACCGAACTACAATTAGGGGAGAGCTGCTATAGCTGGACCATCAATGTAATAGTGATGTCCAATCCCTCATCTCCAAATTGAAATCAGACGAACCTCTCTGACGTTTCCTGTACTGGATATATAAGTACACCAGTGCAGAGCAATGCTGGGCTGGTCATAATCCTGTGCGCTAGAAGTCCTTGTAACTGTGTAACTGTGTGTGTTTGTGTGTTTTTAGGTGTGGGGGAGATTCTCACTGATCCATCTGTCATAAAGAGTGGTGAGAAGGGGTATGTAAGCCCTGTTTTTTATTGTATTCTAATCTGTTGATCACACGATATTCACTCCATTTATAATGCTCATGTTGTAACATAATACTATATGTCTCAGAATAACAGTGAACAAATGCTTTAATACACTGTTCTTGTTAAATGTATTGCATTATCCTAAGTCACCTTTTGCTGAACTTTAAATATGTATTTGATATCATCAGTGAATACAGCTGGTTAGACGAAATTGCCTGTTTATCTAACATCAACTGAATATTTTCAAGCTCTTTGTTAGGTTTGTCAGTGAATGCCAGTGCATAACCACATGGGTTTTTCTGAATGAAATTCCACAGAGGTGTGTCTGTGCTCACTGGCGTAAATGAAGGAGAATAACAAGGGCGACAGCTAGTTAATGACTATCTAATGTTCCCGACTGTAGGTCATATGACATGATATTTGGTCCTGCCAACCTGGGAGACGACGCCATCAGAAACTTCCGGGCTAAACACCACTGCAATTCCTGCTGCAGGAAACTCAAACTTCCCGGTAGACGGCTCTCTGTTTTTCTGTTGCGTCAGTGTGTGTCTTACTATGGAGACGCGCTTCGCTTCTCTTGCCGTGCGGACAGGGCAGTGTGGTTGAGAGGGGACAATGCTGAGCCAATTAAAAGACTCCGCAATGGCTATGTGTTCGAAGATATGTCTGTCTCATATCTCTCCTCTCCCCCGTTTCTGTTTAGATCTGAAGAGAAATGAATACACACCAGACAAACTAATGCTGCCTCAGGACGAATCACATGACCCTGGAAGCGGGACCCGCCACTCAATGCGGCTCATGCTTTAATCCTATTGGACAGAGCCAGAAAGAAGAGTGCTGTGATTATATGGGTGACTTCCGAGAGAGGAGGAATGAGGAAGGAGTGTGCACGCGCACCTCATCAAAACAACTGGAAGAGCATGCGTTTCCATGGAGACCAGTGCCTGCATGCAGAACAATGTGATGTTTGTATCTATCCCGCCAGAAACTGTGTCCAACCAAGCCAGTCAGCAACCAAGTTATTATTATTTTTTTTTATTTGTAAATCGGAATGGAGCTTTTAAATGTATTTTACTACAAGTTTATATATGAATGAGTATATAAAAAAAATATATAAATGGCTATCAACAGGTACACTATCATCGCTTAAAGAGGGTCTAGTATTTATTCTGAACTATGAAAGTTGCCTATAAACTAAAGCAACATTAAAGTGCATTGTCTGTGTCTACAGCTGATCCCAGGGTTAGCTGGCTGAGATACCATCTGCAACACTTAATGCAGAATGTCGCCAGATACTTTTTATAAATGTAAAATACATGTAACATTAAGGCATTTTTTGGTTCATATTTAATGAGAATACATTAATTTTTAAATCTTGTAAAATATGGGCAGATTGCAATGCAACTTTTACAGTACATATATGTAATACTTTTATTGTGTTGAACTCTTCTGAAATGTGTCCACCAAAAATTGCTGATAGATTTTAAATGTTACAACGCTGGTACTTTTATTATTATTATTACTATGTCATCACATATTGTATGCGCATATGCCAATTTAGTGTATCTTATAGATACTGATATGGCACTCAAACTGAATAAGATGATATTTTATGCAGGGGGGTATTACTGTATACATTTTCTACCATATAACATTTTAATAAAAAGGACAAAGTATCATACAGCCCATTCCTGGTACAGTGAGTGAGTGAGTGGCTGATTCTCTGTGGTATTTGCGATGTGGCTGTAAATGCACCATAAATCCCAAACCAGCCCCTCGTCTGCCAAATTGCTGTGGGGACCCTTGGTCACTTGTTGCTGACGAGACCATGCATAAGTGAGATTCCAGAAAACCGTGATTACATTTTGGCACACTTGTCTCCCGAGGAAAAAGGTGATATTGCTGCACTGCCTTTTGAATGTCTTCACTTGTTTTTAGATGTGCAATCGCCGACAAATATTCTAGACCAGAGAATGACGTTAATGTTAGGGAATCAAGTGAATGCTGAAAACTGAGAAATGGCCACTTTGGAGAGATCTGATTCATTTTGGTTTGGCTTGAGAATTACAGTGATAGTAAACCAAAATATTGAAAATGTAGTTAGTGAAATTAGGTTTTGAATTCTGCTTTGTTATACCTAGTTAATTGCCAATGTAGTCCCCTAATGCCTTATTGTTAACTAGCAGAGTCCCATGGAAAGACACTAGTTGGACTTGGTTTTCATTTGCATTGGTTGCCTTTCTAGTTCGGTTGTCTCATGGGTGCATGGCCAGCTGTTATCTCCAAACCACTCATGCATCAGTTGGAATGAGCAAGGAGAGAAAGCAACAACTTCTGTTGTTTAAATCCTAAATCTTTTTTTCTTGGTGGTTTGGTTTTCTCCAAAAAGAAATATATTTGTTAATTTCTTTGAATGCCTTTTTAAGGTCAAGTGGGGAAAATAGTAAGTTGAGGGAATTAAAATAAAAGCACCAATCTTGATATTGTTTGGTGTTGATACAAAAGGCTAGGACCATGCTAGTTTTTCACATGATGTGATCATTTGGATTTCCATGCTAGCGCCATTGCTGATTTGATGATCAAACAAGGATGGCCAGAGTGCTGTGTTAGGGGTTCAAGTGCCTAGTGAAGAATGTCATCCACACAGAATTTTTTTTGTATCCTTTGTGCTGTAAATGTGTAGTGCTACACGAGACCAAAATCCGGGTGATGGGGATTGATTGCTGAGTATTTAGTTTTTTATCTGTGTTGTGGGGCGAAATTGAGCTGCGTGACCCTAGCTGTTTCACACCTGTAGTTACTGCCTCAGCCAAAATAGGTGGGATTGCCCCCTTTTAGTTTGTTTGCAAACATTTTCTATAAGTAGGCAGAGGTCACTATCTTCTAAAAATATGACAGTCTTACCATTCTCTTAAATTGTTTCTTGTATTTTCACTGCAGTACATGATTATTTTTTTACTTCTAATGGGTTGTTGGTGGTCTCACAGATGTTAATAGTTGACAGTAAACTGTAAATGGACCTTTTCTACAAATGTGTCAGGAGCATGAAAGTACACCAAGAAGGTTGGTAGTGTTACTGCTCCAAACACCAGATGGCGCCACAGTATATGTATTGGCATGTACACCGAACAGCCAAAACATTATTGTGTAGGTCCCTGTTTTGTGGCCAAAACAGCCCTGTCCCATCGAGGCATGGACTCCACTAGACATCTGATGGTGTGCTGTGGTATCTGGCACAAAGACGTTAGCAGCAGGTCCTTTACGTCTTGTAAGTTGCGAGGTGGGGTCTCCATGGATCAGACCTGTTTGTCCAGCACATCGATTGGATGCTCGATTGGATTGAGATCTGGGGAATTTTGGAGGCCAAGTCAACACCTTGAACACCATTCCTGAACCATTTTTGCTTTGTGGCAGGGTGCATTATCCTGTTGAAAAAGGCCAATTCCATCAGGGAATACCGTTGCCATGAAAGGGTGCACATGGTCTGCAACAATGCTTAGGTAGGTGGTGCGTGTCAAAGTAACATCCACATGAATGGCAGGACCCAAGGTTTCCCAGCAGAACATTGCCCAAAGCATCACACTGCCTTCATTGGCTTGCCTTCTTCCCATAGTGCATTCTGGTGCCATGTGTTCTCCAGGTAAGCGACGCACACAAACCCAACCATCCATGTGATGTAAAAAGAAACATTATTTGTCAGACCAGGCCACTTGCTTCCATTGCTCCGTGGTCCAGTTCTGATTCTCACGTGCCCATTGTAGGCACTTTCGGCAGTGGACAGGGTCAGCATGGGCACCCTGACTGGTCTGCAGCTACGCAGCCTCATATGCAACAAACTGCGATTCCCTGTGTGTTCTGACACCTTTCTGTCAGTACCAGCATAAACATTTTTAGCAATTTGAGCTGCAGTAGCTCGTCTGTTGGATCGTACCACACAGGCCAGCCTTCTCTTCTCACGTGCATCAATGAGCTTTGGCCACCCATGACCCTGATACCGATTCACCGCTTTTCTGTCCTTGGCCCACTTTTGATAGGTATTGACCACTGCAGACCTGCTTCTAAGAGGTTTTAGAACACCGCACAAGGGCTGCAGCTTTGGAGATGCTCTGTGCCAATCGTCTAGCTATCACAATCTGGCCTTTGTCAAAGTTGCTCAGATCCTTATGCTTGCCCATTTTTCCTGCTTCTAACACAAACTTTGAGGACAGAATGTTCACTTGCTTGCTGTTAGGGAGTTTTGCCTTGAGTAGTATATGTATGAGATAGATGTTTAGAATTGTATTTTCAAATTTGGGGAGGGTGTTTACATACATTTTTATCCACAGATATCTAAAGAGAACAATAAAGAATTTCATGTAGAATTCCATCTGGCTCTGAAGTCTTTAGAAATGTACTTGATTTTCATACATCTCAGAGAGGTTTACTGTGTTTAAATCAGTATTGATTCAACAAGGGTAGATGACACTACTTCAGTCAGTTATGAATGGTTAATTTACAAAAAAACATCAAATATTGAAAATAATACTGTTTAATGTTTTTTGAAAAACATATGCCCTCTTTGAATTTGATGCCAGCAACACCTTTCAAAAGGTTGGGACAGAGGCAACAAAAGACTGGAAATGTTGTGTAACGCTAAAAAACTAAACCTGGTGGAATATCACACAACTAATTACTGCAGGTCAATTGGCAACAGGTTAGTAACATGATTGGGTATTAAAATAACATTTGAGGGGAGGGGTGAAATTGCAAAGAGATTCATGTACCAAATCTAATCTACGGTACATGATATCCTTAAAATATTCAGAGAATATGGAAAATCTCTATGCAAGGGACAAGGCCAAAAAAATTATGGATGTGCAATTTGGGCCCTCAGGCAGCACCGCATTAAATCCTGACACACTTTTGTAGTAGACATCACTGCATGGGCTAAGGAACATTTTGTTTGTTAAAAAGTTTAACCAGTAAAGTTAAAACTCTACCATGAAGAAACCACACATAAACAAGATCCAGAACCGCTGCCACCTTCTCGGGGGCCCGAGCTCATTTAAGATGGACTGAGGCGAAGTGCAAAACTGTCCTGTGGACTGACAAATCAAAATGTAACATTATTTTCAGGAATCATGGTCAGGAATCATTAGTCCTCCGGACTAAAGAGGAGAGGGACCATCTGGCTTGTTATCAGTGCCCAGTTCAAAAGCCAGCATCAGTGATGGTATGGGGGTGCATTTAGAGCACATGGAATGGGTGACTTGCACTTGCATCTGTGAAGGTGCAAGTGCTGAACAACATGTACAGGTTTTGGAGCAACATATGTTGCCATCCAGATGACATATTTTTGTGAGAAGGCCTTGCTTATTTCACTAAGACAGTGCCAAACCACATTCTACACGTATTACAACAGCATGGGTTCGTAATAAAAGAGTCTGGGTGCTAAACTGGCCTGCCTGCCGTCCAGACCTCTCACCCATTGAAAACATTTGGTGGATTATGAAATGAAAAATATGACAAAGGAGACCCTGAACTGTTGAGCAGCTTTCAAAAGTACCGCAATTTGTCTCCTCAGTTCCCAAACACAGAGTATGGTTAAAAGAAGAGGCGATGCAACACAGTGGTCAACATGCTCCTGTCCCAACTTTTTGAAATGTGTTGCAAATAAAAAATTGGCATGCATTTTCCTAAAACAATAACATTTCTCAGTTTCAACATTTGATATGTTGTCTTTGTACTATTTTCAATTAAATATAGGGATAAATGATTTGCACATCATTACATTCTGTTTATATTTGCATTTTATGTAGCGTCCCAACTTTTTGGGGAAATGGGGTTGTGTTAGGATCTCCTTTAGATGTATATAAAAAAGGAAAGAAACCAATTACTTTATTTTGTGGAAAGTACCTCCCAAGTAACTTATTTTGCAGATGATATGATCGCTCTCAATTTTATTTGTCCAGCCATTTGTTGCTGAGAAATTCAGCAATTTCTCTATGGGTGAAAATGTTCTCCTTATCCAATAAGCACATTTGTCTTTCTGTTTTAGCTATTTCTGGCCTAATAATTTTTCTCTGAGTGCCTGGAAAAATATGATAGAGCTCTTACTTATGCCTTAATGGTTTCCCACAGTAAACATCAGGAAGCATCTGCGATTTTAAGAAAATTGTGATTTTATCTTTAAAAAAAGGTCAAATCACAAATCCTCACATTTAGCTGTAGTCACCCAGTCTAAAGCAAATGCGAGGTTACAATATTGTGGTACTTCAGGTTAATGGCATAATGGGAGTTATTTACATGGATGATTAATTGATTTGGGTATGGGCATAGTGATTCTGTGGGTAAAATTAATACTCCCTCTTTGTTAGTAATTCAATTTCATCGGTTGAGTTTCTCTGAATGACACCAAGAGAACAATGCTTTCATTTGGGGCCATGATTAATCTTGATTGGCTGGTTCAATCACATTTCAGGAGGTGAAGCTAAGCTCCACCCTCCTCCTGTTTTCAGTTCTGTTGTTGGTTTGGGGTTAGCACATCATCCTAAAACACTGTATTCAGATGTGTTTTAAATAAATCAGGTTTCAACTCCCTATCTTATCTTCAACACTTCTAAATCAAGTTGTTGCTAACTCCATTCCATCCATTCCTGTCTCCCTGGCCTCGGTAAAACCCACCCAAATCTCAGAGCTTTTCTTTCTTATGTTCCTTTCTTATGTGTCTCTAGAACCTGTTCCCTCGACTGGGACACCCCATGTCCATCTAGTTTGAGCTAGTAGCTAATTGGAGAGAGTCCACAGCATCAGGTTCCATTGGTGACGAGAACGTGAGTTATCATCTATTATTCCTACGCCGACTCAAAGAGTTTCGGCCAAAACTCAGGATGCTCATCAGCTTCTGCAGGCGTACCATCGAGAGCATCTGCACTGGCTGCGTCACCGCAGGGGGGGCAAAGGGGTATGCGTCACCGCAGGGGGGGCAAAGGGGTATGTGTAACCGCAGGGGGGGCAAAGGGGTATGTGTCACCGCAGGGGGGGCAAAGGGGTATGTGTCACCGCAGGGGGGGCAAAGGGGTATGCGTCACCGCAGGGGGGGCAAAGGGGTATGTGTCACCGCAGGGGGGGCAAAGGGGTATGTGTCACCGCAGGGGGGGCAAAGGGGTATGTGTCACCGCAGGGGGGGCAAAGGGGTATGCAATTCGTGCCCACTCGGTTATGGGGGGGGGGTTGCCCACAGAGATTAGACAAGCCCCCTCTATTATACAAAATACACCCTCAGTCATGTTATTCTGGGGCTGGTCCTGCATCTCTGTCTGGTTTGGCAGCTGCACTGCCCTTCACTGTAAGGTTCTAAAGAGGGTGGTCAAGGCGGCATAGCGTCAGGACCGACCTGCCAGGCTCTGTACGCCCAGAA
The DNA here is from genome assembly GCF_011004845.1 of Esox lucius. Taxonomy (NCBI): domain Eukaryota; kingdom Metazoa; phylum Chordata; class Actinopteri; order Esociformes; family Esocidae; genus Esox; species Esox lucius. Next base: position 27,209,104 of record NC_047570.1, on the reverse strand, counting down.
GGGCAGGACAAAGGCCCTGAGTATCATCAAGGACCCCAGAACCCAGCCGTTCTCTTTGTTTCCGTGTGGCAGGAGGTAGAGGACCATCCAGTCCACAACAAACAGGTCCCGGGACAGATTCCTCCCCCAGGCCATAAGACTGTTGAACTCTTGATCACCCCCCAATTCCCATTGCCAATAACGCACTTGTTAATGTGCAATGGCAAATTAACTTGAACTGGCCACTGCTGTATGGTATTCCGCACTGGCATCGCCCCCATCTCCACCTGTAATGTGAACACAGGAGGTGTCAATACACACCCCACTAAATACTGTATTTGGTGTCCCTGCAGCTATAAGAAATGTCTAAATGTTCTGGTGGTGAACCATGTACTGTACTGGCATAGTCGATCAGATGTAGTCAGTGCAACCTTCCTACATGATCCTCAGGAAGGAATGTTCAGCCCCTGTTCCATCCCCTGTAGACTGCACCTCATTTTAAGGATCTTCTTACACACTTTCCACCACTGCCTCTTAATGTCAGCCTAGAGTCCCAATTATTTGTTTTACATATCAAAGTTAAAGGCAAGAGAACAAAATAGATTCTCTTCAGTTACACAAATGGAACAGAATGATCGTGGGAAAAACGACTTGTTTTGACATAACATGACAGCAACCAAGCTGCGATCAAATAATTTAATAGATCTATTAGTAAATATGTTCTCACTAGATATCTGGATATCACTGGATAATTTTCTTTGTCTAGTTCTGATAAAAATACGGGAGCAATGCTCTAGTGCACCAACCTAGCACATCATGTCATCACAAGTCTGAGACAGCTGTTCATTTGGCCCACAGATTTGTATACTGATACTGCTGTTTTTTTTATTCTAATTATCTGCAGCTGATTTCCCAAATAATTATTCAATTATCTGAAGAAACAATAAGTAATGATAATTCAGGTCATTTGATTTTGGTTTGATTTAACCTGTGGTTGATGTGTGCTGCCTCTCGGGAGCTTTGATCAGGACCTCTGACGTGGCTTTATTTACTCTTATGTTGTATGTTCTCTTTACTCTTATCGCCAAGCATCTTCACTCATAGGCTAAACAAAACCTATGTATGCCTATAGTGTCTGTGCATGTGAAGGTTTGTTTGAGAACCAGGAAAGGGGGCTCAAATCTGCTTACAGGTATACTTAGCTGCCTCTAGTGAAACATGAGCTCAGCACCTGATATTTTCAGTGACCCTGTACAGTAGCTAAGTGCTGGGTTAACACAATAACACTTTATATGGATTCCCGATGGTTTATATCTCCAGACTATCAATAACATTTCATATCAACCCAAACCGTAAACCTTTACAATAACCCCTAAGCTAAACCTAACCATAACCATAGCAGTTCCTCATATTGGTAGAGCGTCTACGTAACTTTGAACATTGAGTGCAACCCTAGTTACAGATTAGGTGTGAAGGTGTCAGCAGACAGAGGGCTGATAGAATACACAGATTAGACCTGAGGGAGCAGATGCGGCTGCTCTTCCCATGTGTCAGTGGTTTGGTTGTCTGTGTGAATGTGATGACAATGTGTATACAAGATGGAAAGACACAGCCGTGAGAACTGGTGTAGCAGTAGCAAGATCAGGCCCGATAGTGACGCCCTGTATACCTGTCAGTCCATCCAGATAATCTAGATAAGGATCAGGCCTTGTTAAGGTCCTTTGGACACAACACACCTAACTGCCATAGCATCACTGGGTGTATTGAGTTCTCTGGGTTAATAAAATAAATACATCATTTTAAGTGAAAAACTAAATATACTCCGTGAAAGGCTGTGTTGTGTTTCTCCCAGAACTTGCTGTTTTCTTACACTTTGGTGCAAACATTCATTGCTCAACAATCAATCTGTATATCAATTTGGGTATAATTCCATCAATAGATCTGTATATTAATTTGGGTATAATTCCATCAATAAATCTGTATATCAATTTGGGTATAATTCCATCAATAAATCTGTATATCAATTTGGGTATAATTCCATCAATAAATCTGTATATCAATTTGGGTATAATTCCATCAATAAATCTGTATATCAATTTGGGTATAATTCCATCAATAAATCTGTATATCAATTTGGGTATAATTCCATCAATAAATCTGTATATCAATTTGGGTATAATTCCATCAATAAATCTGTATATCAATTTGGGCATAATTCCATCAATAAATCTGTATATCAATTTGGGTATAATTCCATCAATAAATCTGTATATCAATTTGGGCATAATTCCATCAATAAATCTGTAACTATTTAGACGTTCGGTACCCTCCAGGTACTCCCTGGTCACGTGATGTGACTGCAGGCTCAGGGGCTTACTCAGGTGGCTTCATCCAGCAGTGTCAGTTTGGAAATGCAACATTACATTGTTGGAGCTGCAGTTAGACCAGATCGTTAAACAACTACAGGACCTTCCAATCAAGCTTAACAGAGAGGAACACCCTCAGCTGATGGATACAAGCCCCCACGCAGCTCTTCTTGACTCTCAACATTGTAGAGAATGGTATGAGATCTTACCAGAGGGCTTTTATTTAAATTGTTTATTTGATGTAGAATAAAAGGTAGAACAGCAGGTAGCTTATATAATGTCAGGTCAGTGGGCTTTGCAAACTGAGGAGGGAGTTGTTGGCAGTTACATGTAAACTTTGTTGTTTTAACTAAATGTGTAATTGTTCACATAATTTTTTTTGCCATCGATCTGTACAAAATACTGAAAAATGACAACGGAAATGTTTTCTTTTGAAAAGAAAAACTGAAATGTCATGTACATAAGTATTCAGTACTTTATATAAGTGCCTTTGGCAGCGATCAAATGTTTTAGTCTTCATGGTAAGCCTCTACCAGCTTTGCACACCTGGATTTGTGCAGTTTCTTCAACTCTTCCTTGATTAACTCCAGTTCTAGCAGACTGGACGGGGAGCATCTGTGAGCTTCGATCTTTTAGTCAACCCACAGATGTTCAGTTTGGTTCAAGTAGAGGCTTTGGATGTGTCACACAAAGACACTCACAGACTTTTCCCAAAGCCACTCCAGTGTGTTTTTCTTTTGACTGATAAATAATTGCATGTTTGATATTTAATTTAAAATGGGACTGAAGTTGCCTATTATCTAAACATTACCAAATCATTATTTATGGAGCTTAATTTAGAAATATTGAATAACATTTTCAAATAACTGGCAAATTGACCCACGTTAAACATCCTGTCTAAATAGATAAAAACATAACCCAGTTTTTATAGTTACTATCTGATTTAATTTCATGTGAAATGTATGTGGAACCTCCTGTGTGGTTTTATAGTGAACTTTGAATCAATATATACTCAAAGTTAAAGTTTAATACCATAACTACATTTAAAAAAATGGTGGGATTTAGTCTGACTCCACTGGGTCTGGTTCTGAACAACTCCCCAGGGACTTTTTACACAAGTGACTGAAACATCTGAAGATATAAATTTTTTTGAGTCATGAAAATTCATTCATGATATTTGTTTTGTTTCTCCAAAGTCCCAGAAATTGTGGATAGAAAGCACTTTCACCAAGAGGGAATGTGTCCAGATACGTCCAGAGTCAAACCGCCCCAGGTGAGCAATGTGTTTGGCTTGTATGTGTGGGAATCTCTCTCCCTCTCTCTCTTTCATATGATCCCTAATGCACTGGCATTACATAATAAAGGAACATTAACGTAAAATTATGGTACAAAGACATTTTAAAATCCATACAAAATGGAGGCATCCAGAACTTTAAAATGTTCCATACAAAATTGGTTTCTCATTCTGCACTAAGGAATAACCTTGTAAAAAGGAATATCCTGTCTGTCCTCAACTATGGTCATGTCGTTTTGCATGTTTGCCACCAACATCTCATAAATAAATTGTAACTATGTAACACCGCCATCCACTTTGTTACCAGCAGCCCCCTCAACACTTTAGTAGATACTTTCATCCAGAGCATGTCGTCACTGTGACCTTAACACTTTGATTAACTGGTGCTTCGTACATACACGACACCTCCAAACTCCCTGATACCAACTTATTTACAAATCCCTTTTAGACATATTCAGACTCTACCTCAGCATCTGCTTTTCATGTAGTACTGTAGATATCTCACAAGGATTGCTTTAAAAACGCACTTTCTTTTGCCGCCATTCATTTTTATTCTGTGCTACTATTGACTGAATCATATGCTCCAATTCACTGAATTGCAAATTATCCTTAAACCTGACACTTTCATCACACCTCACTTCTTCAAAAACTAACAAAAAATTATACTGTCTGATCAGTGGACCTGCTGAAACTTTTCTGTTTGTTTTGTTGTATTACTATTTCATTTCTATGTTTATTTCCTTTGTAGGTAGTGTTAATCTATAAAAACATTTTTTTACATTATTTGTATAGTTCTGTGTCATGTCCCTTTTAACTGTATGCCTTTGGGATGGTTGCCATTAAATTGGTTCTCAACTTACTTACATGGTTTTCTGAATACATCTCAGGGTTGCCTAGAAACAGTATGTAGATATAAAAAGTGATTGCGTAGGCTCCATATAATTAATTACTACAAAAAATACAAAATAAAATGAAGAAACCATTTGCTAAAAATTACTATTTGGTCTGATATTAGCTATACCTCTGACTTTGTGGGCAGGAGTTCACATACTTGTGTAACCAGGAGGAGAGGCCTCATTTAGGCTAGTAAACAAATCAGACTTAAGCCTGCTTTTATTAGCCAATGAAATGTTTAATAGATTCTGATTGCCTTTGGGATCTAACATATCTATAATAATAATAGGTATTATTACAGACCTTTCTGTTAAAAATGAAAGGTTTAGTGTATATACAGTACAATACTTATTTACTTAATTATCTCTAATGTTTACATTTTTTGTCGGTTTCAGATGCTTTCCAGGATGCCAGCAGTTGGTGAGGTGGGTTTTCAGCCATATCCTTAACTCTAAGACTGACATGAGCCTGGTCCTTGACTTAACTAACTGTTAAATTAGTACAAAGACAAACAATTCCACATCTATGTATCAGTAACAGTATTCCACTAATCACCACTGTACCACTTAACTTGAAACAGTTAGCTTCCAGACTTAGTATGTCAGGAAGAACACATTGCGACTCTGAGAGGACTGTGAGAGGAAGGCCTAGATTGTTCTCTGTTTGTTTCTTGAAGGGAATATCTGATCTTATATCCAGAATATCTTATATCCAGAATATCTGATGCTTCCTATAGTTCTGAACGTTTGTGTTGGTTAACTCTTCCTAGATGCTGCTGTGGTCGGCTTGTACGGCAGCATGCTGGTTTTACTGCCAGTCTGGCCATGAAGTACTCCGACGTGACCCTGGGTGGGGCGGCAGGGGGTGGGGGTCAGTCAGAGATGGAGGAGTGGACTGTGGACAAACACACACAGGAGAGTCCTACAGACGCTTATGGCATCGTTAACTTCCAGGGGGGGTCACACTCTTACAGAGCCAAGGTAGGGGGGAGTGGAGCATACAGTCTGGGGTAAACACTTTTACCGTATACATAACACACACACACAAAATTACTGAAGTTGTGCACTTTGCTGTAATTCACGAGTTCCCAGCCTAGGGATGCCTAATTTCCTGCGGCAACCCACTCAAGGAAGTGGCAGGGGTGAGGCCTGCCTTTTATTTTTTCAGGCTAAAATGTTTATGGTTAGTTTCTCTGACATTCAGAAGCTGAGCTGGAAGTCAAGGTGATTTTCAAATGTGAAAAAATATACCAAGCTCTAAATAAACTCATAATCTCATAATTTGACCCAGTCTTACATCAAATGACCACTGTGCCTCTTTCAGGAGGGAAAGGTAATGAAGTATGCCATATTTTAGACTCTGCTAGCTACATGAGGACCGCAGGACTTGATTACTTGGTAACTGTGACTCTCTTGGGACCTAAATATTGTTGTCAACATGAGAATGTGGATTGAATATTATATACTATGTTCTACAAAGTTAGAGAAGTACATTACTTTAAGAGGACAACATGTTGTTTGTTGATGAGTGTTAATCCTCTCGTCCCTCCAGTATGTGCGTCTGTCCCATGACAGCCGGCCAGAGAGTATTCTGCGGCTCATGCTGAAGGAGTGGCAGATGGAGCTTCCTAAGATCCTCATCTCAGTCCACGGAGGCATCCAGAACTTTGACCTACACCCTCGCATCAAACAGGTGGTGGGAAAGGGCCTGATCAAAGCTGCGGTCACCACTGGGGCGTGGATATTGACGGGGGGGGTGAACACAGGTCAGGGTGGTATCTTTGTGTTTTAAACGTTGTGTTTGATGCAAATCCAACAAAAAGTAAAGGCTTTCCATGGACTGCCCAATGGTCCTTGAATTGATAATCAGCCACACTAAACTGTCCAGTCAACTAGACTTGGAATCCATTGCCGGGTATTGATTGGCTGCGTTTGAACCCCGACCTCCAGGTGTGGCCAAGCATGTGGGGGATGCGCTGAAGGAGCACTGTTCTAGATCATCGAAGAAGATCTGTACCATCGGAATCGCTCCCTGGGGTGTCATCGAGAACCGCGAGGACCTCATCGGGAGAGATGTGAGGAACACACATGCGTGCGCACACGCAAACACATGAATATTTGGTGTTTTATTATCCCAGGGGCACCCCAACACTGCCATGACACTTATTCAAGTGGTCAGAAGTATTTGCATTTGTCAGAGTGAAGTGTGTGGTTCAGGCTGCAGTCACTTCCTTAGGTTACGCAAAGTCCTCTATTTCAAACAGGATGTTCTCCAGGTGCCTCTGTGTGTTCACGGTGGTAGCCACCTACTAGATGCTGCTAAATCCCTGTGTCCCTGCTGAACGTTCTAACTGTGTATGAGTGTTTAGGTGGTGGCTTCCTACCAGACATTACAGAACCCCCTGTCCAAGCTGAACGTGTTGAACAACCACCACTCCCACTTCCTGCTGGTGGATGATGGGACGGTGGGGAAGTATGGAGCAGAGGTCAAACTACGCCGCAAGCTTGAGAAACACATCAACCTGCAGAGGATACACGCGCGTGAGAGACAAACACACACATATAGATGCGAATGTGATCCATATGTGCTTTCACCTCCAGCCACAGCATTAGTTTTGTCCTTTTTCAGAGAGATTTGTCTGGTTGACGGCGGCATGTTACCTGAGACCACCAGTTATTAAATCACGGACAAACACCCAAAAGTACAGCCAGTGTAGAAAGCCACTGTTATATATGGGTAGCGGTCGGATGACCAGTTTAGACACACCCTTTAAAAAGTTTGATTTAAGCCCTGTGACAAAAGATTAATAATGTGCTGTTCCCTTCCTGTCGTCGTCTTGAACAAAGACCAATATAACACGTGATCTAGATTTACACACGAGGTGGATAGTGTTTCACCCTGTATTCATTTCTCTCCCTTTCTGTCTCCCCCTCTCCCAGGTATTGGTCAAGGTGTTCCGGTTGTAGCGTTGATATTGGAGGGGGGTCCCAACGTGATTCTGACTGTGTTGGAGTACCTTCAGGAGAGTCCCCCTGTCCCTGTGGTTGTCTGTGAGGGGACTGGCCGCGCTGCTGACATACTGGCCTATGTCCACAAACAGACAGAGGAGGGGGGGTGAGAGACACACACACACACACACATTCCCCTGACTGATTGCACAAACCGTTACTGTGTTCTCATGGCTTGTTATTGGTGTTTAAGTTTTAGTGGAGACCTGCTCTTAGAGGAATGATCATTATTTCATGTGACTTTATTTAACTCTTCAGGGGTCTTCCTGATGGACTGGAGATGGACATCATCACTACAATCAAAAAGATGTTCAACTTCAGCCACAGTGATGCCAGCCACCTCTTCCAGACCCTCATGGACTGTATGAAGAGCAAAGAACTGGTAAACAGTTGACTCTATATTTCACAAATTGATTACTGAACTGAGACCTATGAAACTGTCCTCAGTTCAGTGTCTTATTATTGTCATTATAAAGATACCAGCGGCTCTGGTAAGTTAATCACAATTCACAATGTTTTTTTTAATCAAATTAGTCGCATAAGTATTCACCCCCTTTGCTATGAAACACCTGAATAAGATGTGGTACAACCAATTGCCTTTAGAAATGACATTATTGAATAGAATCCACCTGTGTGCAATTGGTGTTTCACATGATTTCAGGTTAAATACACCTGTCTCTGGTTGGTTGGTACAAACACCTAACAAAATCTATATCATGAAGGAACATTCCAAGCAAATCCAGAATAAGCTTATTCAAAAGCATCAGTCAGGGGTGGGATATAAGAACATTTACAAGGAATTGAAAAACTGCTGGAGCACAGTAGAGTACATTACTATGGAATGGAGGGAATATGATACACTGTGAATCTGTCTAGAACAGGTCGTCCTCAAAAACAGAGTATCTGGGCAAGAAGGTCAAAGGGTCAGGGATTCCACCAAGAGGCGTCAGGCACCTCTACAGGAGGTCTACTATAAAGTCTACTATAAAGTCATAGTCTACTATAAAGCATGGAAGTGGTAGCAGTCTTCGCTTCTCAGAGGAAAAGACTGGTCAGGATTGAAGGAATGATGAATGGAGCAAAATACAGTGAGATCCTTAAATAAAACCTGATCTAGAATGCACAGGACCTCAGACTGGGGTGACAATTCATCTTTCAGCCAGACCACAACACAAAGAACAAAGACAATCTGAAGCTATGGCCAGTCAAAGCCCGGATCTCAATCCAATTGAAAGTTGCTCTGCAGTAAAGGTCCCCATTTAGCTTGTTGGAGGAATGGGCAAGAATGTGCAAACTGGTGGAGACAAAAAAACGATTATCTGATCAGTCAATATTTGAGTACCAACCTGAACCTGGTAAATACTTATGCACTAAATTATTTTCTCTTTTTCTATTAACAATTAACAATAATAATTAGAACAATTTGTAGATTGTATTTTTCACATTATGCACTTCTTTGTGTTGATCGGTGAACAAACTACGAACTGGACAAAATAAAACTATTTTGATTTAATGTTTTAAATCCAAGGCTGAATGTGAATACTTTTGTGGGATTACTGTTAAAAATAATTCTGTTTGTCATAAATTCATATTTAACAATATTTCATATTTTTTATTCTTTACAGTTTTTATAATGAACCCAACCTATTTCCACTCTCTCTCTCTTTTTTTACTTTTCTCCCTCGGAATGACAGATCACTGTGTTTCATATCGGTTCTGAGGACCACCAGGACATTGATTTAGCCATACTAAGGACACTGCTCAAAGGTGTGTTTCCAGAGATTGTGCATTGTGTGAGTGTTTGTGTGGCTGCAGCAGGTGTGTATGTGTTTGTATGCATGTATCTGTGTGAGCAGAGATTTCTAGTAGATATCTGTCCAGGTCTCCAGGAGATATAAATACAATATGAACTGTAAATGTATTCAGACCGTTACAGATGTGTTGTGTGCTCTTGGCTCTTTATTAGAATTTTTTTTTCTGTGGGTTGTTGATTTATTTGAAACACTATTTCTGTGGGGTTACGTTGACAAAACGTTAATGTAAGGCAACACCTCTTGTGGAGCTCTAGGATCAGTCAGAATAAAACCATCTAGGGCGTAGCCAAAACATTAGGCGTGCCAAAATGAACTGTTTAATATAACAAGAATAATGAAAGGAAGCGCTGGTAAACTCAGGAATGGCAAATGTCTAGGTAAGCATCCGTTGAGATCTTGATCAGCAGATCTACAGAGGCTGGATTGCAAGGTAAAAAAAACTAGGTGCACTTGTTAGTTTGCAAGATGCACTAGTTGTCTAAAAACAGGATGGCCTAGAATGTACTCAGAAAAACAGAGCTCTTTAAAAATGGGTCTGTGGACAGATAAGACAAAGATCAACATGTACCTGAGTGATGGCTTAAGGAAAGTGTGTAGAAAGAAAGGAATTAGCTGTCTGAACAATCTCTGAACTATGAAGTATGTTCACATGTTTGTACACACCTGTGTGTGTGTATGATCCTCCAGGCACCAACATGCCTGCGTTTGACCAGCTGGTTCTGACTCTCGCCTGGGATCGGGTGGACATTGCCAAGAATCATGTGTTCGTCTACGGACAGCAGTTACTGGTACGTCTTTCTGTCGGTCTGTCTGTGGTCGTCTATGGACAGCAGTTACTGGTACGTCTTTCTGTCGGTCTGTCTGTGGTCGTCTACGGACAGCAGTTACTGGTACGTCTTTCTGTCGGTCTGTCTGTGGTCGTCTACGGACAGCAGTTACTGGTACGTCTTTCTGTCGGTCTGTCTGTGGTCGTCTACGGACAGCAGTTACTGGTACGTCTTTCTGTCGGTCTGTCTGTGGTCGTCTACGGACAGCAGTTATTGGTACGTCTATCTATTGTAAATGCACAGTTAACTATAATACTGTAAGCTTAAGTGAAAATCATACGCTTAAACGCCATATAAACCCCAAGATTGCCACTCCAGTATCAGTGGTCATTTAGCCACAGTCTAATCTCAACTTGTTTGGTATATACATTTACAATGTAAATCCATACGGTCTCTTGTTAGTGCTGGTAATGTTAGATCCTTGCTGGTAAAGTTTGTGTGTGCAACTGTGTAGGTGGGTTTGTTGGAACAGGCCATGCTGGATGCCTTAGTGATGGACCGTGTGGATTTTGTGAAGCTACTGATAGAGAATGGAGTCAGCATGCACAGGTTCCTTACCATCACACGGCTGGAGGAGCTGTACAACATGGTAACACACTAACACAGAGTGCACACATACAGCAAACACCAAAATAATTCGGAAATGATACAATGACTATGGAGTTAAAGGGCAGATTGTCATTCATCCATGTAAGAAATTTAAAAAATTACAGCACATTTTGCACACAGGGTTTGCAAAAGCATTTGGAGAGATTAACATTATGTACAATAAAGTAGTCATGTTTAATACTCATGGCATATCCTTTACATGCAATGATTGACAGAAGTCTACGACCCATAAACATTTTCAGATTCTGGGTTTCTTTCCAGCTGATGCCCTGCCAGGCCGGGCCTGTGGGCTCTGTATTTATAGAAAATGTTCAACATGTTGAATCCAACATTCTACCATATTGGTTCTAAACAGTCTGTTGCTGCATGGTCCTGCTGAGCATTATGCCCCTTGTGCCTCTTGTGTTCCAGAAACAATCCCTAACCAATCCCACGCTCTTCCACCTCATAAGGGACGTCAAACAGGTGCATCTCTGACTTTCTGTCAACCATTGTTTATTGTCAATACATTTTGAAACGAATTGAACAAAATCAATTGATTGTGATATTGAATACATTAGTATGGCTCAAATAACTGTCATTCTGATTGTTTCCAGGGTAACCTCCCCCCTAACTACAAGATCACACTGATTGACATTGGCCTGGTGATAGAGTACTTGATGGGCGGGACGTACAGGTGCAACTACACCAGGAAACGCTTCAGGATCTTCTACAACAACCTCCAAGAGTCTTTAAATATCCAGCCAGACAAGAAGGAGAAGACCAAGCACCTCATCAAGACTGCACAGCCATACAAACCCAAGGTACACACACACACATTTGGCTAGACAAAACACACTGGATACTGGGATCTCATTTCTGGGAACCCACTGGATACTGGATACACCAAAGACATTGGGCTGTCCTGTTCTGTAAGGCTAGCAAACAAACAAAACAATTACATCAATAAGTAGAAAAACTATGATACCTCAGTAAGCTATAAAAAAAAATCCATAGAGGATTCTCTTGCCAACCTTATAATAGGACATTCAGAAGGAGGCATTCTAACAAAAGATTGTACCAGATCCCACATAAAATCATGAAAGATGGCAAAACACCATTTAGCTGACGTTGGGAAAATTGTAGGAAAGCCTTGCAAAAGCTGAACTGCTGGGGTGGCATTGGGGGAAATAGTCAATCAACCCATGATCAGCTGCCTTGTGGTAGACCTATCAGACTTTCACCTTTGCAGAAACACAACCCCCCCCCAGAGTGTAACTGGGCAAAGTTGATGTTGGGACATACAAGGGCAGCAGAAGCATGACCCAGGCAGAGAAACACAGGGCAAATTCCATCAGGATCCCTGGAAGCAATGTTAAAGTGGCATGAGAGGTTCATGGCTTGGAACACAACCCCGACCAGGAAAGCTTGGTCTGCTTGTTCCAACAGGAAGATATACTCCTTTCAATGGGAATTTAACATTCACTGCGACGGTCTTCAGGTTTTATCATCTGGAAGGCAAGCCCCTCCACGCTGACTCCAGCCATTGTTGGCCTTGAAATTCGAAAATGAATTTTGCATTTAAGTTGTTTGCATTAACATACAAATTCCCAGAGAGTGTTGTACAGAATGACCTGAATGAAAGGGGACACTATCATCTGCCTCACACTGGGCTCCTTTGACAACCATGTGATTGTGGTTTTGTGGGCAACTTATCTAACCTTAATAGCTGCCAGTTCAAACAGACAGTCATGTCTTGCCGCATATAGGTCCATATAGGAACGGTAATTGCATAATTTGGGCTTGGCCAGTATGACACACGCTTGTGGCACACACATACCACCAGCCATCACAGAACTGAGTCTGTTGGTGAACTCCATTTGACCCCTATTCTTTAGTTGGAGTTGGCAACGGACCAGTCCAATAAAAAAGCCAGTGAGGAGATGACTGATAGTTTTCCCTACCCGTTCAACGAGCTGCTGGTGTGGGCCGTCCTGATGAAAAGGCAGAAGATGTCACTGTTCTTCTGGCAGCATGGCGAGGAGAGCATGGCCAAGGCACTGGTGGCCTGTAAGCTCTGTCGTTCCATGGGCTACGAGGCCAAGAAGAGTGACGTGGTTGACGACACCTCGGAGGATCTGAAAGACTACTCAAAGTAAGACACCCTACAAAGAGAATAAATTATCCCATTTCAGTCTTCCCTGAGTGTCGACAATGTAGATACAGTTACTGATGCTATTTTGGTTACTTTGATATACACTCACCGGTCACCTCATTAAGGACACCTTGCTAGTACCGGGTTGGACCCCCTTTTGCCTTCTGAACAGCCTTAATTCTTTGTGGCACAGATTCAACGAGGTGCTGGAAACATTCCTCAGAGATTCTGGTTCATACTGACATGATAGCATCACACAGTTGCTGCAGATTTGTTGGCTGCACATCCATGATGCCAATCTCCCGTTCCACCACATCCCAAATGTGCTCTATTGGATTGCGATCTGGTGACTGTGTAGGCCATTTGAATAGTGAACTCATTGTCATGTTTAAGAAACCGGTTTGAGATGATGTGAGCTTTGTGATATGGCATGTTATCCTGCTGGAAAAAGCCATTAAAAGATGGATACACAGGTCATAAGGGGATGGACATGGTCAGCAACAATACTCAGGTAAACTGTGGCATTTAAAAGATGCTCAATTAATACTAAGGGGCTATCCCCCACACCATTGATACAAGTCAGGACAATTCTGACCCTACCATCTGAATGTTGCAGCAGAAATCAAGACTCATCAGGCCATGCAACGTTATTCCAATCTTCTGTTGTCTATTTTTGGAGGCCTTGTGCAAACTGTAGCCTAATTTTCCTGTTCTTAGCTGACAGGAGTGGCACCTGGTGTGGTATTCTACTGCTGTAGCCCATCTACTTCAAGGTTTAATGTGTAGCGCGTTCAGGGTTGCTCTTCTGCATACCTTGGTTGTAACAAGTGGTTATTTGAGTTACTGTTGCCTTTCTATCAGCTCTAACAAGTCTGGCCATTCTCCTCTGACCTGTCATCAACAAGGCAAATTCACCCAGAGAACTGCTGCTCAGTGGATATTTTCAGTTTTTTGGACCATACTCTGTAAACCCTAAAGGTGGTTGTTTGGGAAAATCCCAGTAGATCAGCACTGAAATACTAACAACCATGCCACGTTCAAAGTCACTTAAATCACCTTTCTTCCCCATTCTTATGCCTGGTTTGAAATTCAGCAGATCGTCATGACCATGTCTACATGCCTAAATGCATTGAGTTGCTGCCACGTGATTGGCTGACAAGTAGTTGAAAAGATTTACCTAATGACATGACCGTTGAGTGTATCTGTTGTGTTATTCATCATGACAAAGTCTGGAGTTAGGATGTACAGAATGGTTAAGATAATCCCTGTAATTATTTCGTAGTGAATTTGGCACCCTCGCAGTGGACCTCCTAGAACAGTCGTTCAGACAGGATGAAACCATGGCAATGAAGCTGCTGACCTATGAACTGAAGAACTGGAGTAACAGCACCTGTCTGAAGCTGGCTGTGTCGTCACGGTTACGGCCCTTTGTGGCTCACACCTGCACCCAGCTACTGCTTTCAGACATGTGGATGGGAAGACTCAACATGAGGAAGAACTCCTGGTACAAGGTGACACTGTCCTGTGACGTAATAAAACATACAATGGTCTTAAACAAAGCTCTGTGTCCTTTATTGCAGTATTACAATATATTATATGCTTCTAGAAAATATATATACATTTATATAAAGAAGAAAATATATAATGTGTTACATAATGATGTATAGTTAAGTGTGTGTTTGTGTATATGATGATATGTACTGTACGTATCCAGGTAATCCTCAGTATCCTGGTACCTCCTGCGATCCTCCTCCTGGAGTATAAGTCCAAGGCAGAGATGTCCCACATCCCTCAGAGTCAGGTCGCCCATCAGATGACCATGGAGGACAGTGAACACAACCTCCAGAACACAACTGAAGACATACAGATGGTCAGAATCAATGGGACCTGCACTTTGTCTTAGTGCTTAGTTGATGTTGTCTTTTCCTATTTTATTCATCTGTTCAGGCACAAACTGGCACTACGGCAATTAAAAAATTGTTTTGAGTGAATTGTTTTTCTGTGGTGCGTTTTCAGCCTGTACATTTACAATGAACTCCTAAAGCATTTGGAAAGGGAATGTTCAGGTCCTTGGAGGATGTTTTATTAAAGCATAAAGAGGAGGAGAGGGAAGGAATGGTGGTTTGGGAGGAATGGATGGTAGCTCTGTCAGCCTCTTCATCCTTCTTCTCCTGGCTGTCTTTCACCTCTCTCCGATGAGAGTGTCTATTTAATGTGCCTAATTCAACATGGTTGTTCCATCAGGACGTGTTCAAGGAGGCGAGGGCGAATGACAACGTGGTGGTGAAGGACGAGGTGGAGATACAGGTCCGCTCCCGAAGACTTCCTCTGACCACCAAGTTCTACGCCTTCTACCACGCCCCCATCGTCAAGTTCTGGTTCAACACGGTAAGAAACCCTGGATGTTACCTCTTACCAGTTCCCTGACCTCATCATATGTCCTAATAGCATCAACAGAGCACTCCTTACCAATGTTAAGTTTGTGAAGGGGTGAGAATCTGTGTGTGTGTGTGTGAGAGAGATTCTTGTTTTACTACAGAAGCAGAAGTCCCAACCAACACAATAAAACCAGATAATTTGGTCCCCACAACATAAATGGTTATTTCCAGCTGAGTGGTTAGAGTTGGGGTTAAACCTACAATTGGAAATGAGTGTTAGAATTGAGATTAGTTTTAGGTTAAGATTTAGGGGATAGGGGAAAAAAAGGGGTATCTTTCCCAACAAGGATAGAAAAACATGATCGTGTGTGTGTGTGTGTCTCCTGGATAGCTGGCGTATATGGGCTTCCTGATGCTGTACTCGTTCGTGGTTCTGGTCCGGATGCCGGAGTTTCCATCTCCTGAGGAGTGGGTGGTCATCCTCTACATATTCACTTCCGCCATTGAGAAGATAAGAGAGGTGTGCTAAAACCTGTCCAAGGGTTTATCCAAGAGTTTTCCAAAAGTTTATCCAACGGCTTCATGAGAATATGAAATGTTTAGTCAGGTGCACTAGCTGTAAAATACTTTAAATACATGGAATGACTGGGCGTTGGAAAATGTCCCTACAGCTATCGTGGTCTTGTCACCCCATACAATGCTTTTTCACTTGATCAATGAGTCTCAAACATTTGATGGATTTGATGTGATTTTTTTTCTTTTTGCCACTCTCCCATGAAGGCCACTTTTGTGAAGCACATGAGCTATTGAAGCAGTTGCATGTTCATATTTATTTTATGAATTGTTAAATTGTGTTGGCCTATATCGGTGAACATGATTCGAATGGAGCTCAAATATCCATGTGTCCAAATAAGTGAACCAAAAGGCAACTTTTTCATATGACTGTAGTGTCAATTTTTGCCATCAATCTACACATAATACCCCATGGCAACAAAGTGACATTTTAGAAATATCTGCCAATGTATCAAAACTAAACAAAAACCTGGCTTTAGTATTACCACTTGAGTATTATTTCTGCCCATGTTTGTGGCCCAGGAATCAGCTTTCTTGATTCTTACCATTCTCCTTCAACCTCTTCCATCAACCAATTGGTTTTGCCCCGAGCACTACCATTGACTGGCTGTTTTTTGTTGGTTGCACTATTGTATGTAAGCCCCAGACACTTATGTGTGAAAATCCCAGTAGGAAGCCAATTTCTTATTTACTGGCATAGACAAAGCGTATTCAGTTGCTTAGGTCACTAATTTTGCACATTCAGTCAAACAGTAACTCAATGCCTCAGTGCCTGTCTGCCAGCTTTATTTAGTGAGATATGGCCCTGTCTGATGGTCCTTTGAATAAGCTATTAATATAGCTACTGAGTCTAGTTTATAACTTGTACATGGATGCATTTATGCCATATTCACTTTAATGGAATACATGTGATAGAATATACATTCTTCAACTCCATCTTATTGTAAATTTGACCTTTCAGTTCACCCAATGCGCTCGTCTCCTGTTCACTGTTCTTTTCCTTTCTTTTTTTGTAGATGTGTCTTATGTCTGAAGCTGGGAAGATTAGCCAGAAGATTAAAGTGTGGTTCAGTTACTATTTTAACCTCTCAGACTTCTTGGCTATTGTCACGTTCTTTGTTGGCTTTGGAATAAGGATGGTAGATGAAGATGTGATTGTCCCAGGACGGACTGTGTACTGCTTGAATATCATTTTCTGGTATATAAGACTCCTAGACATACTGGCAGTCAACCAGCAAGCAGGACCATATGTGATGATGATTGGTAAAATGGTGAGTGCTCTTTTTGTAAGGATTTTCTACTCCAAACTAGTTTTTCATCCCTGTTACATTTTCATGTTACATCTAAATGTATCTAGGATAATGTACTTTATGCCAACATGTTTAGATGTTTTGGATAATTATTATGTAAATACTGTCTTCCATTAGGTGGCCAATATGTTTTATATTGTGGTGATCATGGTGGTGGTGTTGTTGAGTTATGGTGTGCCCCGGAAAGCCATCCTGTACCCAAACGAGGAGCCCAGTTGGAAGCTTCTCAAAGACGTGGTCTTCCAGCCGTACTGGATGATGTATGGGGAAGTGTATGCGTATGAAATTGATGGTAAAGTGGACAAGTCTGGTATAGTGAAATTGTTTCACTAACTGTTCTCACTATTGAGAAATAAGCTGATTGACTCTAAAAATAAAGTCATACATTTTTTAGAAGTGGTTGGGTAGATGTATATCTTAAAGTGCCTGTTCAATTCATGCCAATCGTATGAAGTGTTTAATATCTAAGGACTTGGGGAGAAAATATACTTAGATTGTAGGACCTGCTGGCTAGGTTTTGTCTTCCTACACCAGTGAGTGGAGGTATAGCCAGCAGTAAGGAACAGCACATTAATACAGTGTTGTTATACAATGTTGTTCTAACAATTTGTGGTGCTCTAGTATTCCCCTGGGCCAACCCGCTTGGTGATGGTTTAGGGCCCTTTCAGGGGTTCGGGAACAGCAGGCAGGCAGTAGGAACAGGCACTATGTCTTCCTGCTGGAACTCACATTGCCGGCAGGTTTTGGCACATGCAGGGCTTCCTCCACGTGCTCCTGCATCACAGGCAGAATGTGGTTCTTGTCCTGAGTGTGCTCGATGACCTACAATTGGCAAGAAAGTTGTTGTTCCCAAGCCTTCTTGGCCACATCATGTAGGCCCCATTACATGAGAAATGGTTTCTTACTAGAATCCAGGTTGGCAGTCTATGTCAATTTGTTTCCAGCTAGCCAGGCTAAACAAGACATAGAATAGTAAAGTGTTTGCAACAAAACACAACACCTGTATATACTTTAGTAAACAATACTTATACGGCTTTGAAGTTAATGGACAGCTAATAGTATTGCTATGTTGTGCATGATTGAACATTGCGTGAATCGGTCTGCTCAGTGCAATGCAAACAATCCATGAAGGTTTCATTAGTCCGTTTTAAGGCCTGATAGTATAAAATATTCAGTAGATGGCTGTGCAAGAGAGCCGGTTATATTAGATGATCTACTATTAGGGAGCCAGTCCATTAAGTAGATTAGCTACTAGAAATGTAAAGCTGCATGGAGAGGATATCATTATAGAGATAAACTGTAGGGTAAACTGTGTTTGTTTGCGTGTGTGTCTGATGCAGTCCCCTTTCTCCACAGTGTGTGTCAATAATAGTGATTCAAACCACCTATGTACAAATACAGTGTGGATCACTCCTTTACTACAAGCAGTCTACCTCTTTGTCCAGTACATACTGATGGTTAACCTTCTCATTGCCTTCTGCAAGTAAGATTACACACACACACACACACACACCTTTACTATTCACATAATTCATTAATACCATGATCATGATGATCTGTTTCCTATATTTGAAATATTGTTTTAACTATTCATTTCTGCCACCTCTTACTTTTCCTCAGTAATGTGTACATCCAAATGAAGTCAATCAGTAATCTGGTATGGAAGTATCAGCGGTATCATTTTGTCATGGCCTACCATGAGAAGCCAGTCCTCCCTCCTCCACTCATCCTCCTCTCCCATCTCGTCTCTTTATTTTCCTGTGTCTGTTGCAAAAAAAAGAACAACAGCCACTCTTACGGACCAAGTATGTCACTAAACTCTAACTCCATAAAACAAAAAAACTAACTGAACCATGTGGTGTGTATAAAGAGAACAAGAGAGGACCTAGTTCTTAGCCCTGAGGGACAACTGTAGTTTATTAAAGTGACTGACAAAAAAAACAGTAAAAGTCTAGGGATTTCTGGGTAGCATATTAGCAAAAATATACAGTGGCTCTCAACATTATCCCTCTTAAAATGGATTTAATTAAGAGTTTTGCTAATGATCAACACACAAATATTATTAAAGTGGGGAAAGAAATACGAATACAAAACAGAAATATTTGCTTGCCTACGTATTCACTCCTTTTAGTCAATATTTGGCAACTTTTGCAGCAATACTTTGGATACATCTCTACCAACTTTGCATGTCTGGACAGAATTATTTTCCCAATTCTTCTTTGCAAAATTGCTCAAGCTCTAGATGGTGACCTTTGGCAAACAGCAATTGTCTATTATTTCCACATTCTCAATTGGATTGAGAGGTTTGACTGTGCCACTGAGACATTCACACATTTGTCCTGAAGCCCCGGTTTCTCTGTTGTGTGCTCTGGATCACGTCCAGTGCGCACTTGATCAGGTTTTTTTCAAGGACCTCTCTATTTTGCTCTGTTCATCCTTCCCTCAAACCTGAACAATGTCCCAATTGCTGCCACTGAGAAACATCCCCATAGCATGATGCTGCCACCAATTCTTCCTATTGATCTCACAGTCTCTCCTTTGACGTGAGTTACTTTCTTTTTGCCACTCTCTCATAAAGGCCACTTTGTAAAGCAGCCTGGCAATTGTTGCAATATGCACAGTGTCTTCCAACTTGCAAGAATGTAACTCTAATTTCTACAGGTGGACTCCATTCAATGAATGATGTGACTTCTAAAGACAATTGGTTGCACCCCAGCTCGTTCAGGTGTCATAGCAAAGATGGTGAATACTTATGTAATTCATTATTTAATGTTTTATATTTGTAATTAATTTAGAACAATATACTGATTTAATTTTTCATTTTAACATTGCAGACTGTTTTGTGTTGATCAGAGGCAAAACCTCATAATGAAAGCAATTTTGAAATGTTTGTAACCAAATTAAATGTGAAAATGTCAAAGTAGTCCAAAGGGGTGAATACTTTTGAGAGCCATTTTTTGTGGTGGTTGTAAAAAATAAAATAATGTGTATTTGGAGTTACATTAAGATCAATATTAGAGGAACACATTTCTTTTTAAACAGATGCCTTTCTAGTTCCCTCTTTTTCTCCCTCCCGGTTTCCCCCAATCTCTCCCTCCCTCAATCCTCCCTCCAGAGTTGTTTCTAACTGAGGAGGATCAGAAGAAGCTCCATGACTTTGAGGAGCAGTGTGTGGAGAAGTACTTCCATGAGAAAGATGACAAGTTCCACTCAGGGAGTGAAGAGCGCATCCGCCTCACCTCTGACCGGTAACTGTTACAATTTAATTGTACCTTCTTGTTGGCCGCAGCCGTCATGGAGTGTATCATAAGAGAATAGTCAGCTCTAGGGCAGCATATCAACCAAGCTCAATAGATCAACATTTTATAGTATTGTCCATTTTTCTTTTCTATTTGCAGGGTTGAGACCATTTGTGTCCAGCTAAAGGAGGTCGGTAATAAGGTGAACTTTATCAAGCGTTCCCTACACACACTGGACTCCCAGATCGGCCACCTCCAGGACCTGTCAGCTCTGACTGTGGACACCCTGAAGACGCTGACTGCCCAAAGGGCCTCAGAGGCCAGCAAGGTGCACAGCCAGATCACTAGAGAGCTCAGTCTGCCCAACTTTGCCCAAAATCTGGTTCCCCCCTCCCAGGACTCTACCCACTGCGCTGAGCCCCATTCTAAGGGTGCCAAGCAGAGTGTGGGAGCCTTCTTGGGTTCTTCCTCTCCCCAGGCATCTCGGGTGATGGAGTGGGCCGAGTCTCTGTTAGGATGTGCAATGGAATCTGGATTAGAGACACCGGGGCTAGGGAGTAGGCCTCTTGGGATGGAGCTTGACCCACATCCCCCACAGACGCTCAGCCCCCCGGAGCAGGAAGGTGGTTGGGCGTGGCCGGCGCAGCGTGCTACTGCTGCTGTAGAGGCTGAATCATCCACTGGTGAAAGTAGCACAGCCAGTACCAGTCACAGTGCCAGCTCCCTCTGCCCTGCTTCAGTGTCCTCTGTCAGTCTTACGGAGTCCTTTACCCAGCAGGAGCTGACCCTTTCAGAGAAGCCAGGCCTCTCTGACTGTCCTTCCAGCCTTCTCAACGTCCCATGTCCTGAGGCTGGCTTCTATGTCAGCTTAACCCCCTCTCAGCCCTTTGGCTCCAGCCACCCACGACTCAACTTGGCTCCGTCAGGCAAAGACAGTGCTACTGTTGATGTTAGTGCATCAATTGGTAATTACAAGTGTGAGGAGAAGGAAGAAGTGAAGGATGACAAAGAGGAGGCCACTAGCTGCCTGTTCCCCATTGTTGTTGTGTCCAAGACCACTGACATCGCTCGGCCCATTTGCTTCCCTGCTACCCCTGAGGAAAGGCTGCACAGGGGTGGGAGGAGTGAGTTTGAAAGGAGGAGTGAGAGAGGAAGGGCAAAAGATAGGTGTGAGATGGAGAGGCGAGCACAAGGGGAGGGGTATGAGAATGGAGCGTTTTGCAATGACGAGGGAGGACCTGAAGCAGTTCTGATAGGTGAGCAGGGAGGAAAAGCTGAGGTACCATTGGCTCTTGAAACCACCCGCGAGGCCATCCTCTTGCCACTGTCTGACGCTACCAGGAACAGGCCATTCCCAGGCTGTCCCCTGACCACTGCAGTGGTGCCCAGGAAACAATGTGACAAGAGGACCAGAGAAGGGAAGTCTTCAGACCCTGGATTTCAGTCAGGGGTTCCTCCTGGAAGAGATGGAAGGGACCCTACTGAAGACAGAGGTTTGAGTCTCAGTCTGAATTTTTCGGGGCTTTGGGGCACATTTCAGATCTTACTTTACCTTTCAACTGTAACACCTCTTTTCTTAACCAGGGTGAAGGATGGTTGTTGGTGGTCTGACGTGGTGTTCTGGGGTCTAACTTAAATAACACACATCTGTTCTCATAACCTATTAAAAAACCGTGAGTATATCTGGCAAAAACATGGGTGACCATACAGTGTCAATGGCCCCCATTAAAACTGGAACATAAATGCTTCTTCTTCTTCAGAAGTTTGGATTTAAGATAAAAAAATAAATAAAAAAAGGTTAAAGTATAAATGATTGGCTTTTGAGGGTATTTGTGTACATATTAGTTTACACATAATCCTCTTTCATGGCACAGAAAGTACTGTGATAGATAAAATGTCCAAATAAAGCACTTGTGTTTAGTATTTGCATTAAAAAACTTCCTGAAGTCTGTAACCCAGTGACCCCACCAGTCCCTGGGTATCTTCCCTGGTGATGCTCTGCCAGGCATGTACTTCAGCCATCTTCAGTTTTTTTTTTTTGAGGACTTGTTGCCTAAAGTCTTATCTTCAGCAAATGAAAGGCTTTTTCAATTCGATTTAAATTTGGAGGTTGACTTGGCCAGCCAAAAATTTGTTCCAAAACAAACTTCATATTTTCTCTGGCAGAATGGTTGGGGTTATTGTCTTTCTATATGAGTAAAAGCTGTCTGTTTCCACAGAATTCATTAATCTAAACTACAGAATTCGTTATACTGCTGAGGTATTATGCCAGTTCTTTTTGTTCTCCAAACACCATTCTCTTGTCATAACTCATACATGTTCATCTATAAAAATGTCTTATCAAGAGAACAATTTCAAAGTGTATTGAAAGTGTATTTGAACCCAGGTCATCTAAAAAAGAAATATTGTCTACCATTTAGTTGTGTTGGCCTTGCTTATATTTTGTTGCTGTTGGGGTATAGGCATATTGTTTGAGCTGAAAGACTTGTGACAATCACCATGGACTGACTGGTTGATATGAGCACACTCCCTGACTTTGTACTGATTAAATGGTTTGTCACATGGTAAACATTTAAACTTTTCAAATAGACTAAGTAAGATAAAATCATGGGTTGTAGGCTCAATTCCCCTGGGGGACCAGTGACAAAGTATGTATTCAAATGAGAGTTGCTCTGGTTTATGGCATCTGATAAATTCCTTATACTGTTGTATAGACATTTCAACTCAGGAGAATTAAATTAGTTATTTTAATATATTTAATTGAGCAGACACCGTACAACAGTCTAAGGAAGAATGAGCAGTCCAATTGTTCTAGGATGTTGTCTCTAAGACATTAAACTAGTCTGTCTAGGATGTTGTCTCTTAGACAACTCAACCAGTCGGCCAAGGATATTGTCTCTAAGACAAATCAACCAGTCGGTCTAGGATGTTGTCTCTAAGACATTAAACAAGTCTGTCTAGGATGTTGTCTCTAAGACACTCAACCAGTTGGTCACCACCGGATCAGAGTTGGGGACAGTTCCAATTAGTTCAGGAAATAATCAAATTGGAATTGGCAACATAATAAAGCGTGCAACTGTTTGGCCTTCCGAGATTCATTATGGCCTCTCTGGTTGAGATGTTGTCTGATTAACGTTGTTTTGGTCCTTCAGGTCATCAAGAAAATCTTCACTTGGACCTGCAGTGCTCATTCCCCAAGGACATCTCCTCCTCAGCCTCCTCTTCCAGACAGCTCAGCCCAGCCACATGGCCCAGAGAACAGGTACAACAAGAGTGTCAATCTGTTTGTGTGTATTGAGGCAGTGATCTACAGGACAAGACTGGACAATTTACATTCCAGAGTCACTTTGTTCATAGAGAATGCCGAATTTCTCAATGGCTTTCTAACCACATTTGTCTCTGCAAATCCTAACCTTAGCTTTACTAAGCAAAATGTTTTCCAAAAACATGGATCTCATCAGAACAACCCATTCTGTTTGAATTGAGGTTGTGATTTACTTTGTTACTTCACAGTTGAGAGGTATTTTTTTGTTTGTAATATATTAGTCAGTTATATAAATTTTTCCCGGACGGCGTAAGTGGTCTGATTTTCATATATATCTTTTTTTTCTATACTAATAAAAAAAACTTTCATGCTTTGTGATTTACAGTTTGTTTAGGGGTTTGTTTTTGCCGTACTGTGTAAGCGGAGCTGGCCAAGAAGAGCAAATGTCTCTTACTGAGTGACTGACTGACTAACCCTTGTTAATGGTTACATTATAATAAGCCTTAATTCTAACTGTATACGGTTATATTGCAACTGTTTCTGGCAATGATTATTCCTAGGAAGGTAGTAGATACTAGTAAGCCTATTACTGGCTAATAAGCTGTTAAAACGGCCAGTGGGAAAAGCAATACAGTTCATAGAAGCTATAGTGGAGGTAAACGTAATAAGAAACGTTAACAGTCAGTTTAACCCAATGCTCAATGGAGACTTGTGACTGCTGAAACGTGTAATGCCGTGGTGTAGTGGTTTAAGACAGTGCCTTTCATGAGGAAGACCTAAGTTTGAATCTATAGAGAGTAACGACATTTATAAATTATTTCTGGTAGATTCCATGATTCTCTCGTCTTTTCACTTGATGAAATAGTTAGATAGTTAGCCTTTATTGATAGTTAATGTATAAATGTAATTCACAAATTAAAGAAAGTATGTTGTTTTGCCATGAGAGCGAAAAATACATTCTTATGTCATGAAATTAAATAGCTTTGGCAGACCCGCTAGCAATTGCTAAATTCTTATGACTATTCCAGTAAGTTAGTAGATACCGGTAAAGCTTATTATTGGCTAATACGCTGTGGCAAAAAGCTAACAGTTCATAGACGCTTCTTGTGGAGGATGTAAACTTAGTAAGAAATGTTAGTCAGTTTAACTGTATCTATGTCCTTCACGAATGGTCAATTAACTATTAAAATGGTCAGTGGCAAAAGGGGATTTGTTCAGGATATACAGAAGCCTCTTGTCTATACTGACACCCGGCAAATGTACAGGTCCATGGTGTAGTGGTTAATAACACAGCTTTCACATGGGCTACCCATGTGTGAATATCGAGATGGCAACTCTTTCTATTGTGGGCCAGCTGAACTAGGCTTGCCAGGTTTCTTCTGAGTTAGTTATATCCATTTACCAGAACATGTCATTTGCATATTAACATATTGGTACATATGGCTTCTAGGGCCCAGTGTACCATTTGTTTTAGTTCCATGTGATTAACATGAAAAATCGTGCTGAGATTAGGCTATGCACGCAAGTGAGACACAATTTGTCAAAAAGCAGCCAAAAATCTAAAGAATAACAAACATCAAGCTCACCATTGTAAACATCCCTGTTCTGCATATTATATTTAATCTGTAGCCTAATTAACCATGTTGTTGGGAAAAGACCACAAAAGTCAATTCTTATCAACTTGTCGTCTCAGGAGAACTAATACAATATCTGCAATGTTCCTCAGGAGAGGGTTCAGGTCAAGTCCACCCAGGCCAGCAGTCTGTAAGTACCAATCATTTACATTCATATCTTCACCCTTGTTTTTCAGCTGCCATCCACTTAACCTTACAGACCTGGATCTTACAGTCCTGGAAACCCTAGAAGAGATCTATATTGTATTTATGATTTTATATTTACATTCACATTTGCAATTTTATATTTCTGCTCATAATTGTAAAGATATTCGCATGGCTTAATGCTAGAATCAAGCTGTGAAATGGAAAACTGAAAACAGACGAAGAAGCAACTATTATCACACTGGCAATTTGCATGTCTGAGAATTTTATGAAAACAGAATGCAAAGATGTACAAATAATTTAAACCCTGTATTCAATAGAAAATAGTAAAAATATCAATCAGAAAACATATCAAATGTTTAAACAGAAAAAAAATGTGTTCCTCTAAAAATACATGGCCACTTCGAATTTGATTCCAGCGACATGTTTCAAAAAAGCTGGGACAGGGGCAACAAAAGACTGGAAAAGTTGTGTAATAAAAAAAGAACCTGGTGGAAGATCTTACAAATAATTAGGTTAATTGGCAACAGGTCAGTAACATGATTGGGTATAAAAAGAGCATCCCAGAGAGGATGAGTCTTTCAGAAGTAAAGATTGGGAGAGGTTTACCACTCTGAAAGACTGCACATGTAAATTGTGCAACAATTTATGAATGTTTCTCAACGTAAAATTGCAAAGAGTTTGGGGATCTCATTATCTACGGTACATAATATCATTAAAAGATTCAGAGAATCTGGAGAAATCTTTGTATGCAAGGGACAAAGCCTTAAACCACTGTTGGATGGCCGTGATCTCCGGGCCCTCAGGTGGCAATGCATTAAAAACAGACACGAATCTGTAGTGGAAATCATTGCATGGCCTGAGGAACACTTCTGAAAACCATTGTCACAGTTTGTCGCTATATCCACAAATGTAAGTTAAAACTCTACCATGCAAAGAAGAAACCAGATATAAAGAAAATCCAGAAATGCCACCACCTCCTCTGGGCCCGAGATCATATAAGCTGGACTGAGGCGAAGTGGAAAAATGTCCTGTGGTCTGACATCAAAGTTTTGGGAATCATGGATGCCGTGTCCTCCAGGCAATAAGGAAAGGGACCATCCAGCTTGTTATCAGCGCACAGTTCAAAAGCCAGCATACATGATGGTATGGGGGTGCATTAGTGCACATGGCATGGGTGACTAGCACATCTGTGATGGCACGATTAATGCAAAATATATATACAGGTTTTGGAGCAACAAATGCTGCCCACCACGTTTTTCAGGGAAGGCTTGCATGGCAACAGCATGGCTCTGTAGTAAAATAGCCTGGGTGCTAAAATGGCTTGCCTGCAGCCAATGCGTAAAAAAAAAAACGCATTATGAAACGAACAATATGACAATGGAGAACCCAAATTGTAGAGCAGCTGAAATCCTATATCAACAAATAATGGGAAAATATTTCACTTTCAAAAATACAGCAATTGGTCTCCTCAGATCCCAAATGCTTACAGAGTGTTGTTAAATGAAAAGGTGATGATATCACAGCGCTAAACATGCCCCTGTCCCAAAAATGTGTAAACGTGTTGTTGGCATCAAATTCAAAAGGGACATATATTTTTCCAAAAACAATAACATTTCTCTGGTTCAACATTTGATATGTTGTCTTTGTCCTATTTTCAATTAAATACAGGGATTAAATGATTTGCACATCATTGCGTTCTGTTTTTGTTTGCATTTTATGCAGCATTCCAACTTTCTTGGAAATGTGCTTGTACTATTACACAAACGTAGACATGACAAAAATATGTTTATAGATCTACTACACAAAAGACTCGTTATTGTTACCATGGTGAAAGGAAACACCGTTCCAATCACATTCCTAAGACAGTCGTTAGGGTGTGGTGTGGGTGGCTGGTTCATATGCTCCTTACATTAGAGATGTAGAGTCTAGACATTTTTTATGTTTGATAATGTGTGTTTTATAGTGTCATGAAATATGTTGTTTTGTATCTGTGGGCACGGATGTTAAAGTTTGTTGGATTTTCCCACCAGGGCACCAGGGGAGGACTCTGCACTATATGGTTTGTGTCTATATCGTAACTTTAGAGTTCCTGGTTTCATTTTCTGAAATGAACAAGGATGACCACCTCTGTGGTCATGTGTCACTGACTGATGATATAATTGTCCCTTTTTATCCCATTCTTCTTAGCTCCAGCTTGTCTCAGTAGACAGGGGAGCAGGAAGGAAGGTGAGTGGCTGTAAAATATCACATAAACTGCCACTAACTCATTGTGAGGGGAACTATCCCTTTGATTACTATTAACTCATAAAATATGTCTTTAACCGCCTATAAATCAGGGCAAACTATCTTGATAACTGCTTTTAACACTTTGTGAATTACCCCTTTAACAGCAGCTAACTTGTCTTTTCAAAAAATCCTAACTAATTATTATGACCTTTCTTTACCAAACACATTGGGAACTACCGTCTCTTGAACCATACTGAACAAAAATGCAAAGTATTGGTCAGATCACACGATCCCATAAGCTAAAAAAAGTATTTTCTATTTGCACAAAAATGAAATAATCTGTTAATGAGAATTTCTCAGGTATGTGAAGAAACTGATTGAACAGCATGATGCAGGCATGTCCCCCAGAGTTGTTGCCAGATAATGTAATGGTCATTTCTCTACCATAAGCCATTGTTTTAATGAATTTGGCAGTATGTCTGACCAGACTTACAAACACAGGACCTGTACATCCAGCTTTTTCACCTATGGGATTGTCTGAGTCAGGCCACCCGAACAACTGATGAGAATGTGGGTTGGCACAATCGAAGAATGTCAGCAAAAGCTTTCAAAAACTCTCTTAGGGAAGCTCATTTGCATGCTCATCATCTTCACAAGGGTCTTGCCATGATTACTGTTCATAACAAACTTCTGTGGTCAAATGCTTACTTTTGATTGTCACTGCTATGCTGGCGGAGTCTGCTCTTCACCGATGAATCTCTGTATTATGTACTGGGGAGTAACACGTAAAAATCTTTGAAATTATTGCATCCGTATTTTGGTTCAATATACTTCTAACTAAGCTATATTTAACTACTTACTGAGAGCAAGTACTGTACCATTAAAATGTATTCACTTCTATAAATCTATTCTCGTCTCTCTTAAAGACGATTTCTTTTGTTTTAGACTTAAAACATTACAATGTTAATTTCTCCTTTCATTAGGAAGTGTAATGAGCTTGCAAGAAAAAATGTCATTATGTTACGTACATATGCTGTAAACCATCATACAATTTTGTTGTTGTAGATTTCATTGTATTTAAACAACTAGTTTTGTTTCTGTAGCAATTGGTTCCCCTTTCAAGGCAATGGAAAGCTACCAATACTCAGGTGAGCTTTGGTTCATAGAATGCTGTGTACTCAAAATCCAGAAACTCCCAAGGGCTCATATGTGGAAGTGGTTTAATTCACTACCTACAAAATAGCAGCCAGAAGTTTACATCCTGTTTGTGGCATGCAACATTTTCTGAATTGTGGAGAAAAAAAAATCTTATTTTAATAAAAGGATATGGCCAAATAATCTTTTAGTCTAAGGTATTATTGTTTTGAATAAAGAAATGAGTACCTTTCCATCAAAAACAGATATGACATTTTTATTTCACATAACCAACTGCCACAGCAGTTGAGAATGGTAACAACTAAGCATTGTGCACTCTGTAGGGGGAGACCCAAGAGTCACGGGATGTCTTTGCAGCTGGTCTACTGTGTCAAAGTATTATGGGATAGGATGTTGGGTAAACACATACTTTGAAGAATACTGTCACACATTTTCTTAACTATATGGAGTATGTCATTTGGGATTAGTTTTTTAGTCTACTGTAACCTCCTCCAGGAGTGTTTTTGACGACATGTTTGTATATGTGTGTTGCCTTCCCTGTAGCAGTAGAGCGTAACAACCTGATGAGGCTGTCTCAGAGCATCCCCTTCACTCCAGTGCCACCTAGAGGTATGATACAGTATTGAATATCCCCATTCACTCCACTACCACCTATAGGTAAGATATACACTCATCTAAAGGATTATTAGGAACACCTGTTCAATTTCTCATTAATGCAATTATGTAATCAACCAATCACATGGCAGTTGCTTCAATGCATTTAGGGGTGTGGTCCTGGTCAAGACAAACTCCTGAACTCCAAACTGAATGTCAGAATGGGAAAGAAAGGTGATTTAAGCAATTTTGAGCGTGGCATGCTTGTTGGTGCCAGACGGGCCAGTCTGAGTATTTCACAATCTGCTCAGTTACTGGGATTTTCACGCACAACCATTTCTAGGGTTTACAAAGAATGGTGTGAAAAGGGAAAAACATCCAGTATGCGGCAGTCCTCTGGGCGAAAATGCCTTGTTGATGCTAGAGGTCAGAGGAGAATGGGCCGACTGATTCAAGCTGATAGAAAAGCAACTTTGACTGAAATAACCACTCCTTACAACCGAGGTATGCAGCAAAGCATTTGTGAAGCCACAACACACACAACCTTGAGGCGGATGGGCTACAACAGCAGAAGACCCCACCGGGTACCACTCATCTCCACTACAAATAGGAAAAAGAGGCAACAATTTACACAAGCTCACCAAAATTGGACAGTTGAGGACTGGAAGAATGTTGCCTGGTCTGATGAGTCTCGATTTCTGTTGAGACATTCAGATGGTAGAGTCAGAATTTGGCGTAAACAGAATGAGAACATGGATCCATCATGCCTTGTTACCACTGTGCAGGCTGGTGGTGGTGGTGTAATGGTGTGGGGGATGTTTTTTTGGCACACTTTAGGCCCCTTAGTGCCAATTGGGCATTGTTTAAATGCTACGGCCTACCTGAGCATTGTTTCTGACCATGTCCATCCCTTTATGACCACCATGTACCCATCCTCTGATGGCTACTTCCAGCATGATAATGCACCATGTCACAAAGCTCAAATCATTTTAAATTGGTTTCTTGAACATGACAATGAGTTCACTGTACTGAAATGGCCCCCACAGTCACCAGATCTCAACCCAATAGAGCATCTTTGGGATGTGGTGGAACGGGAGCTTCGTGCCTTGTATGTGCATCCCACAAATCTCCATCAACTGCAAGATGCTATCCTATCAATATGGGCCAACATTTCTAAAGAATGCTTTCAGCACCTTGTTGAATCAATTCCACGTAGAATTAAGGCAGTTCTGAAGGCGAAAGGGGGTCAAACACAGTATTAGTATTGTGTTCCTAATAATCCTTTAGGTGAGTGTAGTATTCAGCAGTTTTCACAAAGTGCCTATACAGACACCCAGTCAAAAACCCCAATCACCAGTGATTTTGAAGCACATTAACTAAGAACTCCCTAAATACTTTTACACCATTACACATGGATACATAAACACAGACTTTTGTTTTACTATGCTGGTGGGGAACTGAGACCTACCCCTGACCTGGAAATCTATGTTCCCCATTTCCCAGCCCTAACCCCAGGGCCATATATTGTATTTACCCCAGGGCCATATATTGTATTTACCCCCGTGGGGGCTTGCCAAATGTCCACACAATGTTAAATGACTCAGCATTGTGCACCTATGCATCACATCCCCATAGGTGCACAGAAACCATACCACACACACTCACACACACTACTGTCTTAATGTTGCCCTGTGCAGGTGAGCCAGTGACCGTTTATCGTCTGGAAGAGAGCTCTCCCAACACCATCAACAACAGCATGTCTTCCTGGGCTCAGAAAGGTCTCTGTGCCAAAATAGAATTCCTCAGCAAGGAAGAGATGGGAGGGGGGCTGCGAAGAGCACTCAAGGTACAGTTGTACAAGTCTGGGTGGGGTCACTACCGTGTGGTCATATGGTTGTACATGTCTGGGTGGGGTCACAACCGTGTAGTCATATGGTTGTACAAGTCTGGGTGGGGTCACTACCGTGTTTGTCATATGGTTGTACATGTCTGGGTGGGGTCACTACCGTGTGGTCATATGGTTGTACATGTCTGGGTGGGGTCACTACCATGTAGTCATATGGTTGTACATGTCTGGGTGGGGTCACTACCGTGTAGTCATATGGTTGTTCATGTCTGGGTGGGGTCACTACCGTGTAGTCATATGGTTGTACATGTCTGGGTGGGGTCACTACCGTGTAGTCATATGGTTGTTCATGTCTGGGTGGGGTCACTACCGTGTAGTCATATGGTTGTACATGTCTGGGTGGGGTCACTACCGTGTAGTCATATGGTTGTATATGTCTGGGTGGGGTCACTACCGTGTAGTCATATGGTTATACATGTCTGGATGGGGTCACTACCGTGTAGTCATATGGTTGTACATGTCTGGGTGGGGTCACTACCGTGTGGTCATATGGTTGTACATGTCTGGGTGGGGTCACAACCGTGTAGTCATATGGTTGTACAAGTCTGGGTGGGGTCACTACCGTGTTTGTCATATGGTTGTACATGTCTGGGTGGGGTCACTACCGTGTGGTCATATGGTTGTACATGTCTGGGTGGGGTCACTACCGTGTATTCATATGGTTGTTCATGTCTGGGTGGGGTCACTACCGTGTAGTCATA
This sequence comes from Esox lucius, assembly GCF_011004845.1. Classification (NCBI taxonomy): domain Eukaryota; kingdom Metazoa; phylum Chordata; class Actinopteri; order Esociformes; family Esocidae; genus Esox; species Esox lucius. The sequence continues at coordinate 27,177,051 of NC_047570.1, read as the reverse complement.
TGGTTGTACATGTCTGGGTGGGGTCACTACCGTGTAGTCATATGGTTGTATATGTCTGGGTGGGGTCACTACCGTGTAGTCATATGGTTATACATGTCTGGATGGGGTCACTACCGTGTAGTCATATGGTTATACATGTCTGGATGGGGTCACTACCGTGTAGTCATATGGTTGTACATGTCTGGGTGGGGTCACTAGGTCAACCATCTATATTTAAGTTGCTCACCAAACAAGTGTTTTACATTTTATGTTCCACTGCAAGCAGTTACAAGTGTCACTATCAGACACCACAGGCTCCCAGCTACTATCTTATCAATGCACCATTTACATTACCCCACCCCCCTTTAGTCATTATTAGATTAAAAAACCTAACAATCTGGCAGTTAATATCCAGTTATGTTACGTGTGTTTGTGGTGTGCTGTTAGTGGGGAATTGCAGAGGTTTTTCCAACATGGAAAGGGTTTTCTGATTTCATTACTAATATTGACTACTCATCCTATAGTAAGTTTAGAAAATTGTAATATGAAAAACCCCAAAATGGGAGGGAAATATCTAATAGTTGTAACTTATTTAACCAGGTATATTTCCAGAATACTTGCAGTGTGCATTACTGTCCTACTCTACTGTACTACAGGTGCTGTGTACGTGGTCAGAGTATGACATTCTGAAGCCAGGTCACCTGTACATTGTTAAGTCCTTCTTACCAGAGGTGGTCCAGACCTGGCAGAGCATTTACAAGGAGGACACTGTGTTGTTGCTTTGTCTCAGGGTAGGGGAGAACTGTATACACACACACACACACACACCGGCACACCTCCCTTCTCTGTATCTGTCCTTTCTCTGCTCGGTTTATTCAAGGCAGTTTAATGTAACTTTCAGGTTCTCTCATTTGTTAATGATGGCTCACACATCTGGCCCGATTTTGACAACTAAGGTGAATGCAGTACCTTCGGAAGGATTCAGACCCCTTTAATTTCTCCACATTTTGTTGTTATTATTATGCCCCCCCCAAAAAATATATATATATATAAACAAAGGGAAAAACAATTTAAAAAAAAATGTTTAACCATTGAAGTATTCCTAAAAAAAAATGTTAGTTTGTAGAAGCACCTTTGGCAGCAAATGCCAGTTTGAGTCTTTTGGGGTATGCTTTTACACACTTGGATTTGAACAGTTTCTCCCATTCTTGAATTTCCTCTGATTGGATGGGGCGCTTTGGTGAACTGCTATCTTCAGGCTGGCTGTTCTAGTCCGGGCTGTGACTGGACCACTAAAGGACATCCATTGTCTTGATTGCGTGCTTCCAGTCTTTGTCATGCTGAATGATTAATCTTTTCTTTGGTCTGAGGTACTGTGCAGTCTGGATCAGGTTTTCTTAAAGGACCTCTCAGTATTTAGCTTCGTTAATCTTTCCCTCAACCCTGACCCAGTCTCCCAGTCCCTACTGCTGAGATGCATCCCCATAGCATGATGGTCCCCCCCACCATGCTTCACTGTTTTCATTTTGGTTTCATCAGACCAGAGAAACTTCATGCTCTGTCCTTTAACTGCTATTTTACAAACTCCAAAGGGCATGTTATATGCTTTTTACTCGATTTATGGAGTGCTGCAGAGATGGGTGTTCCTCTGGAAGGTTTCCGCATCTCTGCAGAGAAATTCTGAAGCCTTTCTTTGTGAAACATGATATGCTGCACCGACAAAGATAGCTCAACACAATATTACCAATATTAGAGGACAGAAAATTTCCACTTTGACCAATAATCAATGAAGTGGGCACATAAACACATTAATCAGTCAAATATATTGTACTTTAACAAAATAAATGTCAGTTATGCGCATTGTCAGGATTTATAAAATTACATTGACTGAACCATTGGGGTGATGCTTCAGAGTATCATGTCTACTGTTGCATTGTCCATTTGTTTTTTTCACAGGAAATTCAACAGCAGAGAGCTGCACAGAAACTGACATTTGCTTTTAACCAAATGAGGCCCAAGACAATCCCTTATTCTCCCAGGTAAACACTCACATTTCACTCCAGATTGGTCCCTTCTCATACAGTGTGACCGCTACTTTCTGACTATTAGACTAATACATGTACTACAGTAACACTGGTCATGTATCTCTCTTCTCTCTAGGTTTCTGGAGGTATTTCTGTTGTACTGTCACTCAGCAGGCCAGTGGTTCGCCATAGAGGAGTGCATCACTGGAGAGTTCCGGAAGTTTAACAATAACAACGGGGATGAGATCATCCCAACCAACCTCCTGGAAGAGAACATGCTGGCCTTCAGCCACTGGACATATGAGTACACCAGGGGAGAGCTGCTAGTGCTTGACCTACAAGGTAATATGCAACCCTACGTACCTAACTTGTAGGCTTTAGCCCTTGACCTTTCAGTGACTGAATGTCTGAATACACGCAATGCTGCTACAGCTGAAGGTCCGTTAGTAACTGTAATCTCTGTGTGCTTTTTAGGTGTGGGAGAGATTCTGACAGATCCCTCTGTAATAAAAAGTGGTGAGAAGCGGTATGTAAGCCTGTTTATGTTGTGTTTCACTGTGTTTTAAAACCTTTATAACCATCCAATTCTATTGGAAACAGCCAGAAATGGCTGTGTAGCAGACTGGGCCTGAGGAAATGTGACTGGGCCCAATATCCCAGGAAAATACAGCAAGAATACTAAAATTTTTGCGGAACCACATTGAATAATTTAGCACACATCAGAGAGGAAATGTGACAAAGAAACAAGAAACCAGGCAAGCCTAGTTCAGCCGGCCCGCAATAAAATTGGTTAATCATGGCTGCCCTCTTGAGAATCAAACCTGGGTTGCCCATATGAAAGGCATTGTCGTTTACCACTATGCCACCATGTTTGAATATTTTGTTAGACACCATTAACTAGTGTTAAACTGAGTAACGTTTCTTATTACGTTTACCTCCACCACAAATAGCATCTATGAACTTTATGGCTTTTGCCACTGGCCGTTTTAACAGCATATTAGCCATTTGTGAATGACATTGATACAATAACTACTGTATCAATATAGGTGACGATAACTTTTGTCAAGTGAAAAGACGAGAGAATCGTGTAGCCAGCGAAGTGTTTGTCTATCCTGAACAAATCCTGAGACATAATTTGAAAATCCACCAGAAATAGTCGCAATATAGTAAACAGTTCCATTTTAGGCTTCCCATTATGTATCTACTCAAGGTTGTAGCCAGAGAGGTTTTTATCTATCCCAATATAATTATATTTATCTAGTTTGTGAATTGTCAATCCTTAATATTAATTTACATAGTTCAATGATGGCTTTTATTTTGAAAAATAAAATCTGAGTTAGCATTATTAACATAATATCCTGCTGCTAGAAGAACTGTAATGAAGCCTCAAATGGCCATCACTAACAATAACTAGACCAGAGACGAGAGAATCGTGAAGCCTGCAAAGTGTTTGTCTATCCTGAACAAATCCTTATATCCACCAGAACCGTTTTATTTTAGGCTTCCTATGACGTAGCTACGTAAAAATAAATTCTGTCCTGAACCTCAGGCATAATGCATTTGACTGTTACAGGAAGCGAACGCGGGACCTGTTGTTCCGGACCCCGCTTCTCTAACCACTACGCTATATAACAAGGGTCGATCTGCCGGTCGGTCTCTTCTAGGCCAGCTCCGCTTACGCGGTCCGGCAAAAACAACGCAATCCCTTGAGCTGTTATTATTTATGGGTCATTCTTATGGGTCATTATTATACTTATGGGTCATTATTATACTTATGGGTCATTATTATACCTATAGGTCATTATTATACGTATAGGTCATTATTATACGTATAGGTCATTATTATACCGATAGGTCATTATTATACCTATAGGTCATTATTATACGTATAGGTCATTATTATACTTACGTGCCGTTGTTATACGTATGGGTCATTATTATAGGGGGCTAATCATTCTTGTAGGCACTAATAATATTCTCAACTAATCTATAGGTCATATGACATGATATTTGGTCCTGCCAACCTGGGAGACGACGCCATCAGAAACTTCCGGGCTAAACACCACTGCAATTCCTGCTGCAGGAAACTCAAACTTCTCGGTAGGCAACTACTGTATCTCTGTTTCTGTTTGCATCAGAGTGTGTCCATTACATGTTGGAGATGGGTTTTTCTGTTGCTATGGGGACTGGAAAGTGTGGACAAGTGGGGACAATATAGATTCAAAGAAGGTTCTAGGATTGAGGACGTGGTTAATTAAGCTAAATATACAAGACGGTACCTGTTTTTTGCCTGCCGGCCTCATTTCTCTCCTTTGCTTATCCTTTGTCTTTTTAGATCTGAAGAGGAATGAGTACACACCAGAAAAACTGACTTTGCCTCAGGACGAACCATACAACCCCGAAAGCGGAATAATCCACTCAGTGAGGCTCAAGGTTTGATGCTATTGGACAGAGCCAGAGAGAATTGGCCAGTGCTAGTATTCAACTGGCCATTGCCAGAGAAGAGGAAGAAGTGCTTAAACCACATTTGATCACATTTGAACCTACGGACTGCACTGCAATGCCAAGATCCTCCTGTCTGCCCAAAGAATAGGGATCAATATCTATGAACTTGTATCAGAGGCATTTAAATGCTTTGGTCGCTGGTTTGTTTGTAGGAGATCCATTCGGCCTCTATTACTCTACTGAATATCTATAGACAAAATAAAAGATCCTCCAGTCCTCACAGAGCTGGCGTTCTATGAATATCAGAAAGGAAAATGTAAGCTTTTCTTTGAAACCAATGACAAAGCAGGGGCCTCCTTATGTTTATTAATACTAGAAGTGAGGGGAGGGATAAGTGGGAAACTTTGGGAGGTTTGGTTTGGCGTCTTTTGGGAGGTTGGTTGTGCGTTGTTTTCATGTTTGTCAGTGTTTTTTCATTTTCTTTAAGGGTTATTTTGTTTTTCTGGCTTGTTTGTTATCCTGTGTTTTTAATTCTATATTTTGTTAAAAAAGAAAGAACTCTATTCAAATCTTCTGCCTACTTCTCAGTAAAACATATTTGCATCAAACAAAATATAGATACTTTAAATTAGGAGATTGTATGACTACAAAAGGATTATTATCAAGAACAAGTTATTGCAGATGTCTGAAAATATTATATGTTTAGGATAATGTTGGGTTTTAGAGCTAATGCCCAATTCACTCCTAATAACTCCTTGAAGAAGTTCACTCCCTGTACCAAAATGACCAAACTAGGCAAATGAGGTCATAGTCGATAAAAGTAGGTTCTCCCGTGCTTGAACGGTTCATGAGGTATTGCTTTAGAAATAATTCATGTAAATCATGTAATCAATCTAGGCTAATTAATCTAGTCAATTAACAGTTAAGAAGTTTTGGTAATTTGTTAAATCATGTAGTGATAGTTGATAAGCATTTTAATTTGGGATAACCTAAACCTGAAACAATGTTGGTTTGATCCCTCTAGCTTAAACAGTTAAAGATACAGAATTGTATGTTTAAAATCAGTGGCTCCCAACCTTTTTCAGTTACTGTACCCCCAAAAAAATTTGCACTGCTTGGAGTACCCCTGAAGTACCCCCTCATGTTCATTTCACTAGTAAGTCTATGGTGTCATGAGTGTTTTCAAGTACCCCATGTGGAGAGGTCAAGTACCCCCAGGGGTCCTAGTACCCCTGGTTGGGAACCACTGCTTTAAATTTAGTATTATAGCTTGATTGCCCAAGAAGCATGACCATTGTGATCTGAAACCTCTGCATCCCTGTGACTCATTAAAATCAATGTTAACTTATGAAAACATTTATAATGCTTATTATTACAAAAGTCAAATCTAAATGGAAGCAAATTGGAATAATAATGAGACTATGAGATGAAGTCTAGAGTCTTGCTTTGCCTTTGGCAAGCACATTTAATAAAGATTAATGGCCTATTACATGTACAGTGAGTAAGAGGCTAATACTGTATAGTTTTTGAGATGATGCACTCAAATTCTTCATTATGACTGCAACTGCTGGCAGACCCACGCACTCAGAAACTCTTTCACAAACACACACCTGTTGATGATAGCCAGCTGATAAAATGCCACCAGTCAACAGTTATTCATCAAGTACTCAAGAGACTTTATCTGCAACCCAAACCAACACTTACCGACAATAAGGTCCCGCTGGGAACTCTACATATTTCGTCCTTCTCACCAGTCTCATCTCCACCTAAATTTGTAGCATCTTACTACAATAATTTCAAGACTTCACAAGTTTTGGGTAAGCAATACAATTATTGTTATGTTTAACCTGTGAAGATTGAAATTAGCACCCGTTACCTTCTGCTACTGACACCCCCCACCAGTTACTGCTGTGTAAGTACAGCAAATGCAGTAAGAGACAGCTGCTTTGTGAAAACCTTCAGATAAATATCTAGATTTTCATTTGGAGATAATATCTTGATGAGTACAAGCCACGGACTGATACATTCCCATTGTGATTGTAAATAGATAGTTTCCACATCAGTTACATGTTATTTAAAACCTTCAATGGAAATGCATTGAATACAATCTCACTCAGAAGTCATAGCTGTGAAACACAGTTGAACTTCAGTTAACCGCTGCATACAAGCCAGGTGATCTCCCCCTCTCCCCTCCAAAAAGAATGTAAAAAATTGACAGAACACTTCATATAAAACATAGAATTATTATGTTAATTACTTTGTTTTAGGGAGTTGTTTTTGTTCTTCGGGGAGGGGGCTGTATCCAGTGTGAAATGGGGGGCCTGGTGAAACAAAACATCGCTCTAGAGTTACACCCAAATTAACAATGTAATTATGTAATAGGTTATGTGTAATAACAAAATGGTTGATTTTTATGATAGTGAGCCACATCAAAGATTTGAAGTCACCGCTGAAAAGGCAAGATTCTCACCTGTCCACACATCACACTAAATTTGATTAATTAACATAGGTCCCCAAATGTGGGGTACTTTCGTTTGAAAGGTTCCATTGAAGTATTGGCTGAATGACTGTTCTTAATATGAGTCTTGAACATACTAACTGCTAAGTCAACCCTAATTCAGGAGAGGAGGCTATGTGTGCATGCAAATAAGATTCTCCCAAGGTTTTGAAGTTTCTTCCTGTTCACACTAGATTAACCAGTCTGTTCACCTGCCAGCAGGTAGGCTGGATAAATGGCTCATCAGTGACTCAGCAGATTACAGCCCCTCTTCACTCACTTCTGTCTAACACACAAATACACCGGTCCCAGAGAGGAGAAACTACCAAGGGAGATGTCGGTAAAAGTACACATAGAATATTGGTAAGTTATCAGATAATGTTTTTCCTACATGTGCAGTTTCTTATTCGGACATGTTATTAGGAGATCTGTTGTCATTCCCACAAAAACTATTGACAAATTGTCTGAACGTATTGGTGTACATTATCATAAGTGATAATTACTGGTTGGACAGCAATTGGTAATTTACTAACGTTACCAGAATCTTAGGGAACTGTAGCAATTAACAGACAATATAGAATGTTTAGTTGTGATAGCATAACATGGGAAACAAAGTTTATTTAATGTCTATCTGAAGTGATTCTATGATGCTAATGTATTCTAAAGCATATTGTTATAATTTAGGTGTAGGTTTTATATATACTGTTTTTTATTATGTGTAAGGTATAATAGTTTTAAGAAGCTAGTTTTAGCAAGAGGTAGATGTTTTTTTTATTTCAAAAAATTCTTACAAAAGCCTTGTAATTTCCACAACATATACAGCTTAGGCCTGAGCTAATACAATAAAGATACATAACATTAATAATAATAACAAAATATAATATAACAAACAAATGAGGGGTTAGAGTTCAGTCAAGTTTGATAAATGGTTGTATAAATTTAGGGATTTCTTAGATTTTTACAATTTCAGAGATTGCAAATAGTGATATTTAATTAAAAAATATCCTAAACATGCAGGGGGACCTATACTGGCAAAACATATTTTGCCAGTATTATTAAATTGTTAAATTGTAAGGTTCTGTTCTCCAATAACAAGTCAAATCTGATACTTCCGTAATCCAGGGTTGGCATAATTAAACTCTTTTCTATTATCCAAAGCAAGAGGTAGATGTAAGGGAAATTATCAAATGGAAGTAAGCAAGGACAAAACAGAAGTGATGAACAGGAAGTATGACTTTTAACCAGCTGAGTTTGAGCCAGTGATCTGCAGGGCTGCTGCTGGATGCTATTGGGACCTTCTGCATTTTACTTGCAACTATGCCAGTGGGGATAGTGTCAGTCCTAACACTGCCAGAGGCTGTTTTTTTTTTTTTAACATTAACTGATATGTACTCTAGGCTAAGGGTTATTATCAGATATTTTAAATGGAAAATGCTGCATTAGGCACCTTGAAATGTTTTATTTTGTTGTCTTGGACTAAAAAGATCATTTGTGTTAATCTTTTTGCAGTTGTGTTCTGTTCTATGTTTCTATGTTTGTATTTGTAATGTTGATAGGATCATTTCGCTTTTCACTTGTTTTTGAAAAATGTTAAAGCTCACGAGAACCCCAAAAAACATAATTTATGTACACTAAGATTCGATTTGAGGGCATTTGTGCAATTGTTTTGCAATTTAGAAATTATTTTTAAAAATCTACATATACACTTTTTTTCTATACACTTTCTTTGAAAAACATAATTGAAGACACACTTCTTAAAAAAAATATATAAAAGCATGTACATACAAAATGTATGAAATACTGTAGTCCAATGCAAAGTTATTGATTTTACATACATACCTACAGCCTGTGTAACATTGTGTGTGTGTTTGTTGTGGTCGCAGTGGAGGATGAGGGTACCGGTCTCGCTTCCAGGACCTGGCATCTGCCATCAAGCAGAACGTTCCTGACGCAACAGTGACCGGAACCCAGGGGCGGCGTAGTAAGTTACCTGCTCAACACAAACAGTTGGAAATCACCCCAAATAATATACCTAGAAAAATGTGTATCTCTTAGTAGAAATCCCAATCATGCGTTTGATGTCACACACAGAAACCATATGCGAAATCAAAGACACTACTGCCATACATTTGTTTTTGACAAAAAAAAAGTATAAATCAGTTGGCCACCTTCTCATGGTTGTAGTAATAACTTTGTTCCCAGAAACTTCCATCCAAATTTGTATGAGATATGGTGTAACAGCCCATCAAAATTGGCCTTCATTGTATAAGTTAATAAGTTGTGAGAAATTCCAGATGGTTTTGGCTTAGTCTACCAACCAATCAACTCCCCAGGAGTGTTTTGCACCCAAGCACCAATCCATATGTTGTGTTGTAAATGCAGCACTGTATTGAGATAGAACAAGGCTGTTCTTGTTTCAATAAAACTTGTCTATTGTGAAACAATCATTTATACTACATTTGCTAATTGAAGGAACTTTATATTTTGTTGTTGGCTATTAGCTGGTTCTCATTTGCATTGTTAAGTGGCAGGCAGATTTGACTGGGTGTAATAATAGTTTGCTTAGATACACTGATGAACCAAAATATAATGACCACTCACAGGTGAAGTGAATAACAGTGATTACCTCCTAACCAGGCACATGCCAAGGTCAGGGTAGAATAAATTATAAGCGCGGAATCAATTCTCATAGTCAGTGTTGGATGCAGGAGAAATGGGCAGCAGTAAAGTGCCAAATTGCTATGGCCATACGACTAGGGGAGCTCCTGGTCAGCAGCGGTGAGTACCTACCGACAGCGTTCTGAGGAGGGAAAAACCACAAACCCAAGGCTCATCAATGCGCGAGGGCAACGAAGGCTTTCCCGTCTAGTCCAAACTGACAGAAGATCTACTGAGATCTACTGAGATCTACTAAGGGAGGACTGCTGCGAATGGGGCTGAGTAGCTGCAGACCGGTCAGAGTGGCCATGATGACCCATGTCCACCGTCAAAAGTGCCTACAATGAGTACAATAGTGAAGGGAAACTGGACCTTGGAGCAGTGGAATTAGGCCACCTAGTCTGATGATTCCCGTTTTCTTTTACATCACATGGACGGCCGTGATGTAAAAGGACTTGGTGCCAGATACCACAGGACAGCATGATGGGTCTTGTGGGGTCCATGCCTTGGCAGGTTGGTGCTGTTTTGACGGCACCGGAGGACCAACAACATATTAGGCAGGTGATCATAATGTTTTGGCTCATTAGTGTATACCGCTTCTTTCAGAGTCACACCTTGCATTATTTTAATTCGCTAAAATCTATGATGACAAACATGAAGGTCCCAGAGAATGATACAGTCAATCCCAAATTGTGACAAGGTTACTGGAGTAATAACTGGTTCTACATAATAAACTGGTTGTGTTCAAGAAGATCAAAATGGTTGCATGCAAATGCCAACTGACTGATCTACAAATCAACTTGCAATGTAAATAACAACCCATTAGAATGTTTAGATTTGACACAAAATACATTGCATTTTTGAGTCTCTTGAACATGGACAAAACTCACAACTAAAAACATTTTTTACTTCTCTCATTGAGGTGTCTGTTTGGTTGGTTTAGTCTGCTCGACAAGTTGTGACTCTGGGTGTGAAACCTCAGTGTATACACCTTCCTGAAGTAACAGCTGCACTACAAACAGAATGAGGTCACAGATCCCAGCTGACCAGCTCACTGGACCCAGAGGATCCATAAACTAGATATGATCTTTACCACCTCAGTGGACTTTTGTTGTCTGTTCTATTCCAACAAACCATGTTTTTCCCCACAGCAAGTTTTGAGGTGACTGTGAACAGTACACTTGCCTTCTCTAAACTGGAGATGGGAGGATTCCCGAACACGAAGGAGGTGAGTGTTAGTCCTGTTCTACACACCAGGTGGTAAACACAAAGTGTCTGAACCACAGGTTAGGCATGAATGAAAGGCTATCAGACAATACGTTATGGGAGCAAAACCAGGCCAAAAGAAATGTTTTAACCTTGTAGTGTGTGCATATCACATTAGGCTCTGTGCACAAGCATATGGACGAACTTCCGCTTTAGCCAGATGTCGGCATATCATTTTCCGGTTTACTTAACTAGGAAAATGCCAGCGTTCTTTAGCCTCAAAAATGGCAAAAGAACGCTGGCTGAGCTGGAACGCTAGCGCGTCCCCATAGCAAGTGAATTGAAACGAACCTTCGTTCAGCCTCTTCTAACCTGAATGAAGCTTAAAATTCCATAGCCTCAAAAAAGCACCAAAACAGGTCCCCTCTTTTATTTTACTACTGTGACCTCATTTCACAACGAAACTGAAAAATAACAACTGGCATAGGAAGTAAACATCTGGTCCTATATGGTAATAATTGCGCATTAACTTGCGTTAAAAAAATCGCCTTTTCTGACTATTTCTAGTCTAGCGTTTGAAGTAATTAAATGCCGCAAGCCATATTCTATTAAAAAGAGGACATTCTCCTGATTAAAATGATGCCCCACTTGTACCTTGAAACTTAAATGAGTCACGTACATTATATATATCTTTTTTCTCCGTAAAACAGCATCACTCATCTTGTTGTGAGTTTAGGTGTTTACTAATGCGGATGAGTATTAGTACGTAAACCGGAAACTGCAATGCCGACTTCAAGACAAAAGCGGACGTTCGTCACTACACTGGTAACCTTGATTATCTGCATTCTCTCTCTGTAACATGTACTCTCCTTTCTGACCAGATGGTGGCAATGGTGAGGGAGGTGAGCCAGGGAGGAACAGTGGAGAAAGTGAAGAAGGATAATAAGTGCCTTCTCCAGTAGTTGAGCCAAGACCGTAGTGAAGGATTGAGTTCTTAGATGGGCTTAAGTCTGTTTTAGCATGGACATTGCCATTGAGAGCATCTGTGAGTTCTATTAAAAGTAATGTCAAATCGGCCATCATTCCAAATCCATATGCTCTACGCTTGCTTAGAGTGCCCTCCTTGGGTGGCTAGGGGTTTCAGAAATGTCATATTCAGAAAGGATCAGCCAGTTATCTTGGATGTCCCACCCAGTTGACTAGGGTAAAAAAAAATGTGCAGAAGCCTTAAACAGCAATGTCCATGTTTTAACTATCTCCATAATGGGAAATGTATAGGGACGCATCCTCACATCTTATCTCCGGTGGAGGAAGAGGAGAGCGTTTTCTCAGATGATGGGCTTCATCTGATTGTATTAATGATTGATCACATTGAAACTAGGGGATGTGAAACATGATGAAAACTACAGTCATTTCAACAGTCTGTGATCTGAGGAAAATACTCTCACCCCGTTGGTCTGTTTGGTTTATACTGTGTTCTTTTGTCTGCTTTATTTTGTTAAAATACGATATATTAGACAGTCCTGAAATTTAGATTTTCATTCTTGAATATATATTTTTAGTTAATAAACTCCAAATGTTTGGCCTGAATGTATAATTGTAAATTATCAAATAAATGCAATCATTAAATTGGTAATGAGTTTGTGTTGGGGATACACTTGTGAAGGTGGTAAATTACAGTTTAATGGCGTTTGACCAAGGCTCTACACTTGTCTTCTTTTTGACCTTAGTGCAGCATTCAAAAACATTGATCAATATATTCTTTGGGAGGGATTCGAAACCCATATTGGACCATATAAATATAATATAAATTAAATATAATACAATAAATATAATTTATAAAACTGTTGAAATCTTAAATTACGTTAGTATCAAAGTCCACATATACACTGATGAACATTATGACCACGTGTCTAATATGTTGTCGGTTCTCCATGTGCCGCCAAACAGCGCCAGTGTGCCGAGGCATGGACTCTACAAGGTCCCTGAAGTGATCCTGTGGTATCTGGCACTAAGACATCAGCAGGAGATCCCCCCCCAATTCCTGTAAGTTGCGAGGGGGAACCACCGTGGATCGTATTTGTTTGTCCTACACATCCCGCAGATGCTCAATCAGATTGAGATCTGGGGAATTTAGAGGCCAGGGAAACACCTTGAACTCTTCATCATGTTCCTCAAATCATTTCCTAACAATGGGTGCAGTGTGGCATGGGCACATTATCCTGCAGAAAGAGACCACTGATATCAGGGAGTATTACTGTCATGAAGGGGTGTACCTGGTCTGCAATGATGTTTAGGTAGGTGGCACGTGTCAAATTGGCTAGTCATCTTCCCACAGTGAATCCAGGTGGCAGAACTTCCCCAGGGTAAATGGTGCACACGTACACGGTCGTCCACGTGATGTAAAAGAAAAACGGGACTCATCGGACCAGGCAACCTTCCACTGCTCCAAAGTCCAGTTCCTTCACTCATGTGCCCATTGTAGGCGCTTTTGACCGTAGACAGGGGTCATCATGGGCACTCTGACCGTTCAGCAGCTACACAGCCCCATACGCAGCTGGGTGCAATGCACTGTGGGTTGTAACACAGTCCTTCCGTAAACATCATAAAAATTCTCTGACTTGTGCCTCACTAGACCTTCTGTTGGTTGGAACCAGGCAGGATAGCCTTCGTTGCCCTTGCACATCGATGAGCCTTGGGCACCAATCGCCCTGTCACTGTCGGTAGGTAACCACCACTATTGGCCAGGAGCACCCCACAAGCCTTGCCCATTTCTCCTGCATCCAACATGTTGACTATGAGAACTGATTGTTCACTTTCCTTCTTCGCAAACGTTGACAAGTGCCCTCATTAGGAGATTATCAACATTATTCACTTCACCTGTGAGTGGTCATAATGTTTGGGTTCATCAGTCTATATTTTCTTTTGTTTGCAACATTAAGAGACAAAATATTATTCCACAGAAATTGTAAAGTAGCCTAGACTACTGGCTATCAATTTAAAACAGATGATCTCCTATTTGATTTTCCTGGAATATGAAAATCACTTACATTCAACCTGTCTGAACAGAGAAAATGACTCATTCTCCTGTTTTGTGTCACTGCCTGTACCAAAATCAGCATGGAGAAACTAAATAAGAGCTTTCTGTTTTAGCACACCTCTTCATTTAAAATAAATCAAATAAACCTTTCAAAGGAAAGTACACTTTCCCCACGCTCAAACATATTTGAACAGTCACCCTAAAACTGGCTATAACAACTCTCTTTTTTGATGTCACAATGTAGACAGCAACGCTGAAGCAAACTGGAGTGAAATAATTCTACCGCCAGAGCAGACTATCACAGAATGCCAGGTGGTTACTGAACCTTCCAAAATGGTATACACTAGTACCAGTCATTTCCCCTGTACTCCATCTTCTACAAAATATGCCCTGGCAAACATTGCATTTAGGCACAATCCTATATAGGCCAACTGACAGTTTATCCATATTTTGACAGGATCTGGCAATTCTGCCCCTCCTACTTAAAATAGCAAACACTGTAATGCAGCCTATGTAAAAATGTGCCTTTGGTACATTATCTCTGTGATCAGTACTGGGCTCCGTGAACTGGCCCCTTAGTGGGAGAAGTGGTATGGGGGAAGCATACCACTACTCAGAATGTGTTTGGGTGTGGTTGTGAAGTGGGAGGGGTAAGGAAAACTCGTCTTTTTTTTTTTTATACATACTGTTTCGTCAATTAACGCTGTTAATCTGGGTTTTTTTTCCCCTCTTTGTTTTGTTGTTGCATTTCTGTTGCTAATTTGTCCTATGTATCTGTTTAAAAAAATATTCGAAACAAAACTGTCCCTTTCCACCATCCAAATCCAGTGCCTAGTCAATAGGTTCCAGCACCGCTTCTTAACATGCCTAATGACATCATTCGCGGTCTGTCACTAATACTGCATGTTATTAAGGCAATTCCAAGAGACCAACCTGGAGGCTGGGGAGTCGCGGTGGGAATGGAAGACCGGGAGGGAGAGGAAGAGTCCTAATCTCTTTAATCCATCAGCTAAACATTGTCTCTGTGTGTGGATGTCTGAGTAGTGTGAGTTATAATAACTAGGCATTAATGTCAGCCAGTTCCCTATGAACCACAGCTGTGATGTCCAGCTGTCAGTCTGCTGAAGGAAAACATGTCAACAGGACAGCCATAACAAACACAGTGGGCTCTCCTGCCACGTGCCAGTGTTTCACAGCAGGAAATGACCTCAGTCAGCATTCTGAGGTTCTGAAGACAATACAGTGATACTTTACGGAGTGGTTTTGTTCAGATACACAATGAATGGTCTCACTCTCCTCAACCCCTAATCTCATTTTTGGATCTCCTCCTCCTGAGAGCCTATGACAACAGCCATTTTTGGCAAGATATACTAAGCTGCCAGTGGTGAAAAATGGACCTGTCACACCTCATCAGATGTTTTTAAATGACCCCCCACAGAGCAGTGGAGTGTAGGTCAGTTACACAGAAAGGTGTGCAAGTGTGTCTGCAGGCAACGCTGATAGTATAAACAGATCGAAGCCAGCAGAGCAGATAAAACCAACTGCTTTCCCATGCAGTAGTTAAGGACTGAGTGTGTGTGTGTGTGTGATGGAAAGCCAGTGTAGCAGCTACAAGCCAGCTATAATCAAGATCAGGCCAGATAGTGACTGAGCCTCGGTACACCTTTTCGTCCCTCCTGGTTGATAAGGATCAGACAGAGATTAGTTACGGCCCTCCGGACTGATCTAATCCACCCCCTCTCTATCCAGTAGAACCGCCATCTTGTGGCTGTAGGATCACGGAGTATGGGGCTGTATTCCCACGGCCTAGGAGAGACATTTGAGTTAGCTAAAGTAGAGTGAACAAAAGATACATCTGTATGCGTTTCTTCAACAGCTCGCTACTGTGGCTCTTGCTACATGGGCGCTCTGTGTTTGCAGTTCAGAACAGGATACAACACAGCGCGGTTGTTATTTCTGTGAATATTCTGAGAATCATATCAGAGGATGTGGAACACAAGGCCTGCCTCAACTAGACTGTGTTGGGGGAAGGTGTGTGTGTGTGTGTGTGTCTCTCTCTCTACAGGATAAAGATCAGTCCTTTTGGTTTGGCTTAAAGTAATTGTGAAGCACAGACATTCAGACAAGCCCTGATACCATGGCATATGCACTTCTTTCTACCAGGTCAGTATGACTGAGAACACAGTACGTTTGACAGCATGCATAGATGAAACCAACAGGACATTTCACCACTCTACAAAAAAAAAGAAAAGAAAACACTATTCTGGCCTGCAACTTGGGGATACAGCTGGCATAAGGGTTAGAATTAGATTGATATAAAATGAAGAATAGGAAACAGTTTGTAAAACAACTGAACTTCAACACTACTGTTGTTTGCTCCTTGGGGTTTAAAGCCGGGTGTTTTTGTAAAAGCACTTTGTGACTGCTGATGTAAGAATACATTTGATTGATTGAATCTACGATTCACATGCCAAGGGTCAAGTGAAAAAGACTAGCCTGTTCACTAACCTGTAGTCCCACCCACCCAACCTACATGCGCACATCCTTTCCTGTTTCAACAAAAGACAATACGGTACCTCCATGATAGCACCTTTTTATTTAGAAAAAGTGATATATGAAACAATGTAAAAATAGGAATTCAGTGGGGACTTTTGTTTTCTTCCATTGATTTAAATTTGATTGGTTATGTTGTGGTAACAGGTGTATGGCTTGCTTCCCAAACATCACCATAATCAGGGTGGCATTGAGGGATGCAAACCATGTGTAGTTTTAATTGGTCTGATGGTTAGTATATCATACCGTAGCACCAATGTCTGTCCTTCTGTATAGCCCTGAAACATTATAGATTATTACACTCAGACACACAGGAATATACATGAGACAGACCAAAGATATTGAACTGCAGGCCTAAAGGGGCATCTAAATCAGGGACCAAGTCAGAGTTGGGAAATGAATTGGTTTATACTACAGCGCAACTTGCAAACATTTTAAACTAACAGAACTTAGTGAAATGTGATGCAGCTAAAAGGACTCTGGCTCCCTGATCAGTAATATTAATACATCAACCATCAAGAAATAAAAAAAAAAACAATGGTGCACCTCTGAGCCTACAGTTAAATAACCCTGTTGTAAACATGAGAGAGAGAAAAGGAACAAACTAACTAAAACAATGAAATCTTCCATTTGTCAATTCAAAGATGGCCAGGGTTTACATTTTTATTCATATAAATATAATATATTAATTTATACGTTTATTACACTAAAAGGCATCGTGCCACACACGCGTACACACAAACACATACTGCTGGTTGACATGTGAAGTAAAAAGGCAGGCTAGAGAGACGTTAACAATTGGCAATCGGGACACTAAACACACTAATCCATTCGGGACGCAGACATCTGAGAATCATCAGTGTAACGACCCGGCTGCGCACAATGGGACTGACCACAGCGCTCCTGTTGTGGTCAACACAACATCGGCACCCTGCACGCTTTGCTTTGACATATAATAAAAATATTTCTTATTACAGGGGAAAGATACGCAAACTAATAATATTCACATATTCTGTCATTTCAGAAGGCATTCAGTTTGTGATTACAATCTCCGGGTA
Source organism: Esox lucius (assembly GCF_011004845.1). NCBI lineage: Eukaryota > Metazoa > Chordata > Actinopteri > Esociformes > Esocidae > Esox > Esox lucius. Next base: position 27,159,591 of record NC_047570.1, on the reverse strand, counting down.
TGGACGAATGAGAAACGTTGGTCAGAATCAAGATATTACCGAGGGGCAGAAAGACGTGGAAACATTCAGTTGATAAATAAATGAAAGTAAAGAGCAGAATGGGACACTGCTTTAAAGAGACATGGGGAATATTCAACAGGTCCATTGGAAATGACTCCGACTCCAACACTCCATTTTCAAAACACTGTTTCATACCTGATGTAAAACCAATTAGCTCCTTAAAAAGGTCTGCCCGAAAGAGGTCATCCCATTGAAACAAGATTGAGGACAATCAAGACGAAGTAGGGCTTGCACTGTTTGTATCAGCGGACCAGGAGGAAGGTCAAACCTGCGATGCCCACCCCAGCGGCAGCAAAGAGAGCTGTCTTCATGGAGGAGTCCTGGTTCACCACCCTAGCTGAATGGAAGAACTTACAGAAGCCCTCCTGAGAGAGAGAGAGAGAGAGAGAGAGAGAGAGAGAGAAAGAGAGAGAGAGAGAAGAGTTAGGTTTAGAACAAAACTTGCAAAAATGTAATCTCTGTGTTAATGTCCTACATGAGGATATTATTGGTTTAATGAAGAGAGTTAAGCGGTCAAAACAAAAGTCTGTCAGGAAACGGTTTTGTTCAATAATGTTAAAAAAGCCCCATTTCCCCTGCTGATTTCAGACAGACCAGCGTGGGCTCGGTTCCTGACTGAATAGACCAGGGCTGTCATAACAATGCAGCAAAAAAAAGATTTCCAAGTAAAATGATTCATCTGACAACTTCTGGACATGGTCACAACTGTTTTTAAAGGTGCCTATTGCATATGACCCAGGTGTTCCTTTGTTATTAAACTGATCCAGACTTGTATTTGAGTATTAACTATTGTTGTGTGCTTAGAGCATGGAGGTCACCAGAGTGTTACAATACCATACAGTCAATATGGCTGTTAGGACCAGCTGTCTTGATGAGGGCGTGGGCCCACTTCATTCACAAAAGCACTCAACACATGACAACAGCTGTGCCTGTTGCTGATTCAGCCCTCGGCTCTTCAAAGCACCACAGGCAGTGGGGAGTACCTCAATACGATCATACACTTCAGATTCTGATATGGTCGACACAACAAATGAAATCATTTATAAAAACGATTTACAAAGTATAGCTTTCGGCGAGCTGGTGTGCAACTGTGGCAAAGTTGGTTGGACTTTGAATAGCAAGTGTGTATTATTTACTGAAGGTCCCCGACTAACCAGCTCTATAGGAATATCCAAAGTTAAACCAAATTCACAAGCAGACATTATGACCAGTCCTGTGCAGATGATTACTTCGGTGCAGCAACCTACAGACAACCCAAGGAAAACAGAGTGATACTCCTATTTTTGGGACACCATATATCCCCATCATATCACAAATCTACATTTTGGATTAAACAAATGGCATTCCATTACATGCTTCATTGCTAGAATAAAATGTTGGAGTTGTCTCGATGCCACAATCGTTTAAGAGAAGTTAACAATTGAAGCATAAAACAGTCGCCCACAGAGATGTTTCCTGCATGACCCATGGGGCTTCCCACCACTTGTCACTGTTTGAATATCCAGAGTAAGGCTATTGTGACATTCCTTATAGTAAAAACTACCAGTGTGTGAACCGGTTATTACTGGGATTGGCCTCAGGCTTAGCATCTGAAATCGATATTGTGACCACATACCTCAAACCGCTTCTCTTGGCTTAGAATTAAGTGCTGCTAATGACCACAAATTCCTGTTACATTGTCATGGTCAACAGCTCTATGCGTGTACTCAAATTCCAATGAACACGCATTTTGAGACCAAGGCCCTTCGGGGGATGTGAGGACCATTTGAAAGGTATTACTTTAGGCTTGGGGTTAAGTTTAGGGTTTAAATTACGATTAAGTTTAGGAGTTAGGATTAGGTTCAATGTAGTGAATGAAGGTTAGATTATTAAGTTAATGTTAGGGTGAATTTGTTTTTTATTTTGTGGCGTGTAGTCAAACACACCATGCAGTCAAACTTACCCAGCCTTGATTCTTCAGCATCCAGTCGCTCTTCTCTTTGCCTAGGTAGTTCGCTATGGTCTCCGCCAGCGCTCTGCAGCTCTCCTTACCCCCCAGCCACTCCGTCCCCCTAACCCCTGTCCCCTGGTCTGTGTCCTCTCCTTGTAGCTTCCTCACCAACACCCCAGTGAAGGTAAAGAGAGAGACCACCCGCCCCCAGTTCATTTGTCCATCTCCTACCAGCTCCTCCATCACCCTGCGCAGAGAGGCACAGGGGTCCAGACCACATTGGCTCAGGAAGCTGTGTGCCAGGGCGTGGAAACGGGCCCGGTGCTGGGCCTCCATGTCCAGGGCCAGGTGTCTCATGGCTGCAGCCGATTCACTGGGAGGAGGAGGGGGTGTGGCTGCCGGAGACCCAGGGGTGGGGACAATTCTGCAGACAGACAGGTAGTCCTCTGCTACAGCCAGGGTTTCTTTCCACAGCCCGCACGACATAATCTATAGAGGAAATGTCAATCACACATTAACAGTACATATTAAATGAAAGTTATTTGGCACATCTTATCCAAAGCGACAGTAGTGATTAGTTACATTTTCTTAGTACTTTCTTGATCCCCATGGGAATCAAACCCACAAAAGCCATTTTTGCCTGAATCTCTTAAAACTCAGTATGAAAAGCCAACTGACATTTACTCCTGAGGGGTAGATATTTTTAACCAAGTAACCATGTGAACACGTAACTATCTTGTAAAATTGTGGGCTTAAACAGTCAGGTACTCATACTCTCCACCCAACAAAGCCAAAAGAGGACTGGACACCACCAGAAGCCAGGCTCCTCTGTAGATTCTTCCTAGTTCCTGCATTTATAGGCAGTTAATAGCCATTGTACTTGATCTTATCATTTGCTCTGTGGGATTTTGGGATGGGTATCCGTTTAAGAACTGCGACAATGGCAGATGTAAAAAGGGCTTTATAAAACATTTGACTAATTGTAGCTCTTTGCTACAGCCAGTGTCTTTCCACAACCCACACTCAATGTTCCAGACAACAGGAAACATTACCAATACCTCGTATTCTTGGACAAGTTAATACAATTGTCAACATACAATCAGTGTTTCCACAACCCACAAAATACGGTTTATTAAAAACAATCATATCCCAAAGGGTTGACATCTAGTACATTCCCTAGAGGACTGCATTCAAAAGTGAAAGCAAGCTTTCTAAATGTGCTGGAAAAGCCACAGAAGAGTGAAACTCACAGACTTTGAGGTAACACCGCACCACTCATCCACCGTACCCCCCTTCAGTCATTATCTGGACAGTAGGCATGTGTCCTTTCAACTCTAGACTCAAAATGTTTGGAATTGAAATTATTTACTATAAGGTTGAAGTATGATTCAGTTTGCTATACAAATTGCATTATGATTCTTAGCCTTTGGGGCATGTGTAAATATTGGTTTACCATCACAATTGGCTTTACAGGCATTTCTGTTTAGTGAGTTGTGTTCCTTCTGATCATTTGTGTCAGTGTGAGAGGTGTTAATGAAAGTCAAGGTAGCCTTTGTGAAGCTGAAAAATCTAAAAATCTTAGGCTTTCCAAAAACAACAGCTTGGAACCGCATTAAAGAACGAAGTAGGAAAGCACTGGTCCAATCACAAACAGCGCGGCAGACCAAGGACGACCTCTACAGTGGACGACTAAAGAAATAAACCATAATCACCATAGTGATTTGTCAACCAGTATCATCCCCAGAAGACCTCACCTGCAGAACTAGAGGCTACACTGGAATTTGCAAACCAGTAGATAGCCTCAAACTGGATGTCAAGGTTACAGTTAGATAAAAAGTACCTATAAAAACCAGATGAGTTCTGGAAAACTCAAGCACAGATGAGACTAAGATTACCATCTGACACAGTGATGACAAGAGGAAGGTGTCATGAAGAGAAAATAACTGCCCTAGATATATACCTGACCTCATCTGTGAAATATGATGATAGTGTAAAAGCTTGGGCAGGTACAGCTGCATCAGAACTGGCTCATTTGTATCCATTGTATAATTGCTGACAGTAGCAGAAGGAATACTTAAGTGTACAGAAACATATTGCATGCTAAATACTGTACAATCAAATTCCACCAAACGCAGTGGATCGCCATAAATCAAGACAATAACTGCTAACATGCTGCCATAGAGACTATGGGCCAGAATCTATATTTCAAATAACATTATAGTAGTTGTTTGATTTCAAATCCATTTCTGGAGTATAGAGCCAAGAGAAATTCAGAATAATTACACTATGTTCGTCATCGTCACCAATCAACGGCACTGATGCTAAAACATGATCTGCTAAGCTTATATACACAAACGCGAGGCATCATTTAGCTATGTAGCAGACACATATTATAAACCCGACAATGACAACTTTTGAATGTTATGCTGCGAAAATAGCCAAATCTATAAATTCCAAGAAAAGAGGACTGGCCACCACCAATAAATTCCAAAAAACATGAATAATCACATTTGTGGAGTTGGTATAAAGTGGTTCCCAAACCAGGAGTACTTGAGAAGCCTCGATTAATAATGGCAAAATGCACGAGGGGGGATCTCCGGGCACAGCATAATTATTAGGTGGTACTGTATATTAACAGAAAAATATTGGGAACTACTGGTGTAAAGCCATAAGTAGTCGGATTTAACGAATGTCCAATATCCATCGATGGCATCCCCTTATTTCCCCAAAACCCGTACAGGTACATTGATCTTTTTACCTTACCGTCTATCTTTGTACTTGCTACCTAGAACCAGCTAGACTGACTGTTAAATCACAGGAAAATAATCACGAAGATATAACACTACAGTATTGTACACCGCAATCTACACATTTAGTACAGTACTGTACTTCTGCAGCTTGTTAGCGAAGGTTAGATTGCTGACTAATTGTAAAACATGGCAAAATATATGATTACATGAGTCTTGGTTTAGGGGAGTAAAAAGCAATGTATCTAATGTGAGCTAACGGTCTTAGGCTAACTATATTACCGATCTCTACGTTGATAGCTAGCTTGGTTGAATATGTCAAATGAATAAATACACACAAAGGACCACAGAACCCGAGGCCGCGAACAACGGCTTCGGTCCGTGAACAAAACCGCATCGATTTATTGTAAGTTTGTAAAACCGAAGTTTGACTGACGTATTCAAAAATATTTAGAGAACTGAGTTAAAGACAAATTAATAGTTTATTTTAAATAGAAACATCCAACAAAAAGCTCACCCTCCCAGCAATCAGACTGCTTTCTCGACGTACAGCAGGAAGAAGGAGGGCCGCTGTCATCAACGGCATTTCCTCTTTTCCAGTGTCACTTTATTTTTCTATTCGCTTGACTCCTCCTCCTTTACTATAGCACGTCATATTTCAAAAAATCACCATCGCAGCGTCATTACGACAATTCGTTTTCCATATCAATATCATAAACATAAAAAATAAGCAGATGGAATTGACACCATTTAACAATATAACATCATTGGTTTATTTACCATTAGATCTGAGAGAAAAAGTTAAGACTCTGGGTTGTCTGACAGAATGACTCAATGACTGGTAAACTAAACAGGCAACAGGGCTGTAAAGGGGGACTGAGGAGAAGAAAAGGGCAGTGAATATTACAGGACAGTTAGCACTCCTGAGAATGATATTAACTGTGAGCTGCTGTAGAGAAAACAGTCCTTTAGACAATAGTAATAATACTGTAATATCAAACATTCTAATAACAACAACGCTTTAGAGAAATGTGTAGTCTAAATCAATTCAAATAAATAGTCTATCTGAATCAAACCTAAATAATGTATTATTATTATATTTGTGTGTGTACATTTTCTATAGGCATATGTGTGCTCCATGGGCTGCTCTGGATTGAATGATCATGTGACTCTGGTCCTGACCCCGGGACCTTTGAGTCCAGACTTTCAGGGATTCCACTATCTCACTCTGATGACACCACAGCACCACTAGGCCCAGATCTGTGAGATAAAGCACAGAAAGCAAAAATCTATAAATCACATTGTATTAACAGTTGTCAAAAAGCAAATCACAGTAACCAGGCCTCTACCTGAAAGACCAAGCATCATGGTGGCATCTGTTGGGGCAGCAGATCACCTAGTGATTATAGCATTATAGCAAGGCTAGTAACCAAAATTTTGCTAAAACGAATTCCCAAACCTGCAAGGAAAACTAGATCTGTCATTCTGTCCCTGAGCAGGGGACTGCAAACTGACAAATATCCCCTTTCCTTTTTTAAAAAGCCCCTGAAAGGAATAAACATTACTAGGAATTAGATATACAGGGAGATAGAGAAGCTTTTTTCAGATATTGAGGCAGAGAAACTCAGGAGAGGAAGTGAGATCACCAGTGGCGCAGACCATGGCTAAAAGCAACTATTACCTAGTTATTTCCAAAATAAAAAACAGAAGTATGTATTTGATTGTCATTGTAGTGGGTGGGAGTGTCTGACGTAAATGTCACCTGTGACGCATTCAGCAACTCTCATTCATAATGGTCTCAAACTCCTTAACTCTCAGTCTCCACACCTCGACCTAGCTCCAACCTCTTTCCCTCATCAAATCAAGTAATGTTTTCACAAGTAACGTGAAATCCCCCTGTGTCTCACCCGTAGAGTGTTGTCCCAGGAAGCAGAGCAGAAAGCAGTTCCGTCAGGCGAAAATTTGAGTGAGCTGACTCTGTTCTCATGGCCAAACAAGACGGCCACTCTGGTCCCCTTCAACACGTCCCATACGTTGATGGTGTAGTCGTTATAGCCAGCAAATAACAGGCGCCCTGGGAGACAGTGAGAGACAGAGGGAGAAAGAGAAAGAAAGTGAGAGAGATGGAGACAAATACATAGAGAGAGAGAATAAGAAAGTGAAAAAGTGACAACACTGGGATTTAAAGGGGGAATAGAGAGGAATAGATATAGAGAGTAGACTTGAAAAGGAGAATGACACAGCGAGAGATAAATCAGTTCAATACTAGGTAATGAGAGGAAAGATGGAGACAGAGTATTAACAAAGCCATAAATGTCAGAGTGGGCCGACTTACAAATAGAAAAAACTGCTTTTTACAATGATGTGGTCATGTGGTTACAAATTTTACCAAAACTTCAGATGTTTTGTGTTTCTTCCTACAGGCTGATTTCAAGTTATTCAAATTCCCCTTTTGCCTGGTGACTTTCCACTTTAAAACTTTATTTGCCATGAAGCTATGCAAAAACCAACGGTTGTTGTAGTTCGTATATTCAATACTTTTTCACTCTACAGTGGTTCCTGACCAGAGGTACTGGGACCCCTGAGGGTACTTGACCTCTCCACAGGGGTTACTTGAGAACACTCATGACACCATAGGCATACCAGTGAAATTAACATGAGGGGGTACTTCAGGGGTACTCCAAGCAGAGCAAAATTCTGTTGGTGGTACAGTAACTGAAAAAGGTTGGGAACCACTGCTTACAACAGAAATTCAACATAGTCATGAGTAGGAATGTTTACTGGACCCAATCTCAGCTTACACAGATAATGTTATAACATCAAATAGTTTGTCTGCAATGAAGGGCAATAGAAACTGTCCATGTTATAACCACATCCGATGAAATAGAAAGTGACACGGTAAATGTCCTACAGAAAACTGGTGAATACCTGTATGCTTGGGGGAATTCCAGGGATCATCAACTCAATATCAAAAGTTCAAGCAAGAAAAACTAATTCAGATCATGATTGTCTGTTGTTCAGAATCTATGCATAATGCAAGTCTGAAAAGCCAAGTTAGAATCATATGTAAACCCACAATCATCTAATGTAAAGGGGAAATCTACGCCCTTTGGGAAAACTTTTACTACCTTGAACAAAAGTACTACTTCATCTCAAACACAACAAATTCATTCTACCACTGGTTCCCTTACTGAGAAATATGCTATTATTGATGCATTTATCTGCCTTTTTGTTTTGGCTGGATTACTTCTCAAAAGAACATCTGTTTCTACTCACTGTGGTTTGAGGCAATGTGCCGTTGTTGAAATGACACAGGTCCTCCTAGAAAACTATGGTCAATGTTTTTGTTTTAAACAGTTTACAATAATTAAGTCCTCAATGCCTTGCTATAGACACAATGAAGTCCGATGGGGCAAGCAAATTGGATACAGATTTACTTGTATGTGCATATTTTTTTGCTGGTTCAGTAAAATCTAAATATAGTCTAAGAGGTTATTTCAGAAGTATGGAAAGCACTCATGGTCTACCACTGTCCATACAGGAGGCAAATATTTTAACCTTGCCATATCTCATCTAGTTTATAAATGTAGTTTCATCTAGTTTCTAAAATCCCTGGTGAATATATAGCCATGTTCTTTTCAGACTTGTATTTTGAATACTGTACGCATCAAGCACGCTTTAAGCCAGAGTACACATTTTGTCTGACACCAAACTTCATGTAAATAATATTGTCAGAGCTTTGGAGGATAGCATGAATTGTGTTGGCTTTTTTAGTCTTTTCAAAAGTGACTGACACAGTTGATTATTGCCTTTAAATTATCTAATTGATGTAATCAGGGATTAAATGCCAATGCCAATCTTTGAGATTGGCAATTCTGAATGAAAGGGTCAAACGTGAATTGCTTGTTTTATACACCTGGTATATCAATGACATTAGAGTGATTGTGAAAAAGAATTAACACGTATTTCTATGCTACTGAAACAGTACTGTATTCCACTGCACTTACTAGGAACTGTGCCTTTGCCTGCTTCAGTGTATTGCTCTCTTAGATGTATGAATGCCAAAACACACATTTTAAGTAATTGTTAGATGACTAAACTGAACACATCACAAATTCAAAAAATAAGTTCCTTATCAACGTCCTGCTATTTGTATTAATGATATGTTGCCCTTTACAAACACATGTTACTGATTTAGTAACAAAACCTGAAAATTAGGATTGGATCCCTTTACTGAAGTATAAAAAAGTGTGATGGACCTCTGTATGTAAGACTGAAGAAGCGCTCTCATTTGTTTATTATAAGGCAGTCTTGCAGGAACTTCCAGCATAACTGACATCACTCATTAAAGTTAAAATCATCATTTACAGCAAAAGAGCACAGGAATGGTTAGTACTTCATATTCCAAGGATAGCTTCTGTACTAGGTAAAACTAGTCAAATAACCTGCATGTCTGAATAAAGGTAAATAAAAAATAAGGATCATAATTTAAGGAGTAGCAGAATTTCTTAACATAAAATTCCTTCCCTCGTCCAGAACCGTCCGGATTTGGGGGCTTAGTCATCAGGGGTTTTAGGCTGGATATCAGTATAAGCTCTTTATGACAAATGCTCATAGGATAAATATGGATTTGATTGATTGCCTTGCCTCATTGTGCTCTGTAGGCTCAAATGAGGTAAAAGGCCAGCAAGTTACTTCTGGCACGTACAGATTACAGTATAGTGTATCGAGTTGAGCGACCAGTGGTAACAACCAAAAAAAAGCATGGGTTGTTGCTTTAGAAGACAATATACACTGCTCAAAAAAAATGAAGGGACCACGTATTCATCACAGTATAACACCAAGTCAGTTACATTTCAGGGATATCAATCTGTCCAGTTAGGAAGCATAAGGGGTTGTGAATCAATGTCACCTGTTTTGGTGCAAATGAAAGTGACAACAGGTGCACTGGAGAGGTGCACTGGAGAGGTGCACTGGAGAGGTGCACTGGAGAGGCAACAGCAAGACAACCCCCAAAGAGGGAATGGTTTTGCAGGTGGTGGCCACAGACAATTGCTCTCTCTTTATCCTTTCTGACTGAGCTAGCTGTGCATATCCTTGGAGGGTCACACAGACCTCCGCATGCTAGGCAACAGTACCCTGACTGCTGTTAGGTACCGGGATGAAATCCTGAGACCAATGGCCAGACCACTGCAGTGGGCCCTGGGTTCCTCCTGGTGCAGGACAATGTGACCTGAGTGTGTAGGCAGTTCCTGGATGTTGTAGGCACTGATGCCACTGACTGGCCCTCACGTTCCCCAGACCTGAATCAAATTGAGAACCTTTGGGATGTTATTTATTGTACATCCGACGACGCCAAGAAGCGCCACAGACTGAGATCACACAGAGATCACTGATCCCCTGATCCAGTTTTGGGAGGAGATTCCCCGCCAGGACACCATCCGCCATCTCATCAGGAGCATGCCTAAGCTACTAAAGATGTACCATTTGCTCAGTAATTGAATAGTCATGTCTTACCACTTACCACTAAGAGAAAAGTCAACACTTGTGGCTCCGAATATGATGCTATCTTTGGAGTAGATGGACACCTCACGATCAGCCCTGAGATCAAACAGACGACACTGGAAGACACACACACACACACACATTAAGAGGTCACAAGCTAGTTCAAGTTGTTGATTCTGTTTGTGTTGTACGTTCAGATTCCCGATTTATTTATTCTGTATTTCTTATAATTTTTAATTATTCTTTGTATGAGGTACAATAACACATATACTGAATTTTATGTCTGGGCCCAAATAAGAACAACACATCTTAACACATACAAACCTGGGTAGTAATTGAAAAAGGATGTTTTGACACATTTGGGTGATGTTGTCAAAAAAGGATGGTCTTTGACCACTGACATCACAGTAAGATAACAATCTCTCATGAAGAATCAATTAATTCAATGGTGCTGGAGAATACAGTCTGATTGCCACACACATACAACACACAATTGCGACAAAAGTAAATTACATTAGTTGATTCAGCAAAAAAAAAAAAATCATCTATGTTTATGAAAACCCATTGTCTATATATTATATAGCAGGCTACTTTGGATTAGCGCTTTTAGTGTTAATTAACACTTTTAAACTCCCAGTGGTCAAAAGCAGTGCACTAAGTATGGTGAATAAACATGTTATAAACTCACAGTAGCGTCATCGGATGCAGAGGCAAAAGCATCCCCACTAGGGTAATACCTGGAGGGGTGGGCAGAGAGGGAGGGTGAGAGATAAAGAGAGGGAGGGAGGGAGAGAGAGAGGCGGGAAAGAAAGAGAAACATAATTGGAATATATGTGGACATTGCAAGTTGTAAGAAGGGTCAGTTGTTAACCGCAGAGATCTGTAACATTGACTGTTAACATTAGAGATTCAGTGGGTAATATAAGGCTAGAAGGTCAATGCGCGGACAGCCATATAATATGGGCTCTTAGCGTTGGGGTTCATGTGGTTGAGTCCACTTACTTGACGCAGTTGACGTCAGACTCGTGAGTGTCAAATGATTGGATGTTCTGCCCTGAGCGCAAGTCCCATATATTAGCCTTCTTATCAGAGCCCTGGAATTAACACATGGTTCAGAGGAAGGGGAAACAGAACAAGACAGTCAGAAAGAGAAAGAAACACAGACACACACACACACACACACACACATAAAAACACTGACCCCAGAGACAAAAGTGTTTCCCGTCTCAGAGGGGGCCAGGTCCAGGGTCAGGACGTCGGCAGAGTGACCATGGAAACTCTGCAGCAGCTGACCGCTTTCCACGTCCCACAGGGCACTGGTGCCGTCCCCGCTGCACGTCAGGATCTGCACACACGCAGGGACACGCACAGGACGACGTATGAATCCCCCCACACACACACACACACACACGCGCACAAGCAGTCATAATCTGAATTCTGAGACACACACACACACACAGATATTCCTCATTTTATGTTTCATGGTGTTAGGGCTGCCCCCTAGTGCCAGTTTGGGGAGATTTAATCGAATTCCATAGGGCTGGTTAAGAGACAATTTAATCTAATTCCAAATTGAAATGAAACGATAATTATTTCAATAGAGGTGGTAAACTACTGTGTACCCTAATTTCACCTGGTAAATCTGGCTAAGAACACATTCTCATTTTCAGCGGCAACTTCGTTGCTATCCGTGTTAAAGGGATGCTTTGTCCCTTTCATAGTCCACTTACAAAGAGATAGTCCTGAAGGCACAAAGTCATTATTTCAAAAAATCCATTATTCAGCTCTGTCTCAGTCTGTAATTAGCGTTATTAGCATCTTCCAATTCCATGAATGGAAATGGTTTGTATCGCTATGGATTGCAAGCAGAAAACTACTCCAAAACATTTCAAACTACATTCAGTTATTGGTCGTGGTAGCATAGATTTTTTAAACTGTACACTGACGAAACAGCCAGCAGAATTGGCTCAATTCAAACTGGAACTATTTCCTATAGCTACCAATCATAGCTTCTGTTCTTTGGCAGTGATGTCATCGAGGTGAGCATGAACTTTAACCTCAACAAGCTATGTGAAAGGTAGGCTGCTCCGCCTAGCTGGTCGACTTGAGGTTTCACTCCATATCTGTAAGGTCTGTTCGCAGTTTCCTCTCTCAACCAAATCACCAGGATGACATATAGCCTCCAGATCCCAATCACGATGAATGCAGCACTCCTCCCAACTCCCAATCACCGAAATAATAAGCCTGTTCAAGAGTTCGTGATAGCTTTCTAACGTTCTTTGATCCTAGCATGCCTTCAGTGTTTACGATTTAGCTTATCCTAGTCTGTACCTTCGAACTGAGACTTTTTGACATACACACTTGTATTTTGGATTTTGCCTGGTAGTTTACATACACCGATGTTATTCACTTCACCTGTCATCAAACTGACAAGTGAATAACACGGATAATCTCGTTATCATGGCACCTGTTAGTGGGTGGGATATATTAGGCAGTAAGTGAACATTCTGTCCTCAAAGTTGATGTGTTAGAAGCAGGAAAAATGGGCAAGTGTAAGGATCTGAGCGACTTTGACAAGGACCAAATTGTGATAGCTAGATGACTGGGTCAGAGCATCTCCACAACTGCATTCCTTGTGAGGTGTTCCCAGTCTGCAGTGGTCAGTACCTATCAAAAGTGGTCCAAGGAAGGAAAAGCGGTGAACCATCGACAGGGTCATTGGTGGCCAAGGCTCATTGATGCACGTGGGGAGCGAAGGATGGTCCGTGTAGTCCGATCCAACAGACAAGCTTCTGTAGCTCAAATTGTTGAAAAAGTTCATGCTGATACTGATAGAAAGGTGTCAGAACACGCAGTGCATCACAGTTTGTTGAGTATGGGGCTGCGTAACCGCAAACCAGACAGGGTGCCCCTGTACTGCCGAAAGCGCCTACAATGGGCACGTGAGCATCAGAACTGGACCATGGAGAAATGGAAGAAGGTGGCCTGGTCTGATGAATCATGTTTCCTTTTGCATCACGTGGATGCCAGGGTGCGTGTTCGCCGATTACCTGGAGAACACATGGCACCAGGATGCACTATGGGAAGGCGGCAAGCCGGTGGGGGCAGTGTGATATTTTGAGCAATGTTTTGCAGGGAAACCTTGGGTCCTGCCATTCATGTGGATGTACCACCTACCTGAGCATTGTTGCAGACCATGTGCACCCTTTTATGGCAACGGTATTCCCTGATGGCATTGGTCTCTTTCAGCAGGATAATGTGCCCTGCCACAAAGCAAAAATTGTTCAGGAATGGTTTGAGGAACATGACAGCAAGTTTAAGGCCTCCAAATTCCCCAGATCTCAATCCAATCTAGCATCTGTGGGATGTGCTGTACAAACAAGTCTGATCCATGGAGGCCCCACCTCGCAACTTACAGGACTTGAAGGATCTGCTGCTAATGTCTTGGTGAAAGATACCACAGCACACCTTCAGAGGTCTAATGGAGTCCATGCCGCGACGGGTCAGGGCTGTTTTGGCGGCAAAAGGGGGACCTTCACAATTTTAGGCATTTGGTCATAATGTTATGGCTGATCAGTGTATGCGCATGTGGGAATGAATAGTTGTGTGATGAGGTAAATGCAAGGACAAATGGCAATTCTGACTGTGCAGTCGAGCAAGTTGGAGGTGTAATGTAGTCTGTACAACCGAAATGCGGGGATAGTAGCAATGAGGTTCCGAGGTAGACGTGCATGTAACATCCCAAAAAAAGAAAAGCTAGTACAATGGCAATTCTAAATGTGCATTGCAGAATTTAATTACTGACTGAGACAGAGCGGAATAATGGAATGTTTTAAAAAATGACTAGCTGCCTGAAGGATCAACTGTCACCAAAATATGATTTTTGGATGAATTATCCCTTTAAGAGACTTGCTTGGGTAAAGAATGACAGATGGTTCACACTGACGGCTCAGGGATCCAGTCTAGACTAAGCCTGACAGCCCACATTTTTGTCAATTCACGAAATCAGCAAAATTCCAATTCCCAATGTCACTCCTTGAAACACATTGAGTAAAATTTGAATTGAAATGTCATGGCCAACCAGGAGGCCAGCAGCATAGCAGCCTGTATTCCCCTGCTGGCTAGCCTTTGAGCTCAGCAGAGCTGTCCTGATCGTTCCCTGAGTGGAAGGCCAGATGCTGCTGGTAGTGGTGTTGGAGGGCCAGCAGGGGAAACGGTTCCCTCTGTTTGAAAGTGTTAATTCCAATGTCCCAAGGCAGTGACGGGGACACTGTCCTGCACAGAGTGCCATGTCCCTCAGACCACAGAGATCTAAGGCACTCTTTAGCACCAAGCTGACCACCACAGTCGTCAGTAGATTTCATCGTTGGCTGTGTTAATAGCTGAAAAGCAGCTAAACGAAGTCATGGGCAAAGCATCTGACATGATTCAAACTCCTGACCACAATGATGCAGCTGTACTGGGTGAAGGTGACTGCGCCACTCGGGGACCCAGCAACTGGAATATCAGTGTACTTCCTGAATAGACTGGAATGGAAATGGAATAGACTTGTTACGGTGAAAGAATAGTGCACGTGTGTGTGGCACGTTATGGGCTATTGATATAAACTCCAGTTATGTTTCTACTCTCAGACAATAAATATATGAACTGAACATAAGTTGTTGTCTCGACTCCAGTCTGTTTCCTGTACTGACTCCGCTGTATCACAGCTTCTTCTTAATGGGTGGCCCTCCACACAGAGTGGGCACTTAACCTTCTCTCTGTCTCCAGCACACTTTATTTCTCTCTGGAGAACGAGCTTTAGACAAAGCCACAAGCAGACCCCTGTTCATCAGGCCACACATGCACAGTCAGTCTAAGGGCATCATTGTGATACACACACAGACACACCTCCAGGCATGCTTCTTCACAGCCATTGACAGGCCCGGGTGCATTAGGAAGACAGTGGGTATGTTTGTCCTTAGGTCAGTGTCTTCAGGTCGAAAACATATAAAGGCCTCTTTATGTCTATTAATACACTCACAATGGAGGGCCATCACTCTCTCTCTTACTTCTCTCTGCCTTGCCACTCTCTCTCTATCTGCCTTGCCTGCCACTCTATCTGGCCTCCCACTCTGTCTCAAACTGCGCTCCCACTCTCTCTCTATCTGCCTTCCCACTCACTCTCTATCTGCCCTGGCACTTTCGATCTGGCCTCCCGCTCTCTCTCTATCTGGCCTCCCACTCTCTCTCTATCTGGACTCCCACTCTCTCTCTATCTGGCCTCCCACTCTCTCTCTATCTGGCCTCCCACTCTCTCTCTATCTGGCCTCCCATTCTCTCTCTATCTGGCCTCCCACTCTCTCTCTATCTGGCCTCCCACTCTCTCTCTATCTGGCCTCCCACTCTCTCTCTATCTGGCCTCCCACTCTCTCTCTATCTGGCCTCCCACTCTCTCTCTATCTGGCCTCCCACTCTCTCTCTACCTGCCCTCCCACTCTCTCTCTACCTGCCCTCCCACTCTCTCTCTACCTGCCCTCCCACTCTCTCTCTACCTGCCCTCCCACTCTCTACCTGCCCTCCCACTCTCTACCTGCCCTCCCACTCTCTCTCTACCTGCCCTCCCACTCTCTCTCTGTTCTCTCCTAATGAGCCATTTCTGTTTCTTCTCCTGTACTTCCTTGACAAATCTCCTGTCTCTCCTTATCTCATCCCCCTCTTTTCTCCTCTTCCTCGATCCCTCTACCAGTCGCACCTTCTCTGCACAAATTAATTATTTACAGCTTCAGCCATATCCCCTGCATCCATTCTTTGCTACTCATCTGAAATCTTTACTTGTTGTGTGTGTTCATAGGTGTGTGTCCAATCCCTAACCTGCATATCTGAGTTTGTGAAGGTGCAGCCGGACAGGTAGTTGGTGTGCAGGGCAACTGACTTCTTCTTGGCCGCCAAATTCTCATTCTGGTCCAGTGAAAGAGGGTACACGGAACACTTGTTATCCAATCCCCTGTCAGACAGACCAGAAAGAGATGGTAATTTATAGGGGGTTGCAGTAACATCCAACCGGGCTCAGGGGAACAGACACCAGATGTCGGCGTCAGACTCACCCACAGGCGATGGCACATCCAGAGGGTGCGTAGGCACATGCCATCACCCACGTAGTTGGCATGCTCACTGCATGTTCCTAGAACACACATCAGTCCGAACGGAGGGTCAATTAACGGAAACACACAAATGTACACCATCACTTCCCTGCCTAGTGTTAATGGATCCGTTCTCTTAACCTGGTTACAAGTGCTCCACCGTGAGACTGGGTTATGCAGCCCTTAAAGGGCTACGAGACGCACACATCAACACACTACACATGCACAAAATTGTCAACATGCCTTACCTTATTGGTGGTGAAAGCATCCCATACGATAACCTTTCCGTCCTAAAAAAAATGACAACATCTTATTAAATCCACAACAAATGAAAATAGAGGAAAATTGGTAAGTGATCCGTTACTGACCAACGCACACTGCATATTAGCCTGACACAAAAACCTTTCAGAGTTGCTTTTAGAGAACTTAATCATTTTAGCTAATCAAAATGCTATTAGACATGGCTCGAAATAGAGCAGGATTTCCAGTAACTCAACACAGTGGACAAGGCTTTCATTTACATACACTAATAACAATCAGATTAGAGGGAGTAGATAAGGAAGGCAGATGACCATAGGAAAGCGTGTGGAGGGGGTTGGGAAGAGAGGGGAGGTCCTGTTGGGAACCCACTCTGGCTCCAGACCATTTTTATCCAGTAAAGTACAGGATGGGCAGGTACCTGGGAGGAGCTAAATACAGGATGGGCAGGTACCTGGGAGGAGCTGAGTACAGGATGGGCAAGTACCTGGGAGGAGTTAAATACAGGATGGGCAGGTACCTGGGAGGAGATGAGTACAGGATGGGCAGGTACCTGGGAGGAGATGAGTACAGGATGGGCAAGTACCTGGGAGGAGTTAAATACAGGATGGGCAGGTACCTGGGAGGAGATGAGTACAGGATGGGCAGGTACCTGGTAGGAGTTAAGTACAGGATGGGCAGGTACCTGGGAGGAGTTAAGTACAGGATGGGCAGGTACCTGGGAGGAGCTGAGTACAGGATGGGCAAGTACCTGGGAGGAGTTAAATACAGGATGGGCAGGTACCTGGGAGGAGCTGACCATGCGTCGTTTATCTTTGCACCAGTCCATGCAGAGCACCTTATTGGCATGGCCTTTCAGCGTGCGCCGGGTTTTCAAGTTTAAAGCACTGAGTGCTTCCGCCTTCTCAGCTACCTTCTCCACTACACTCACAAACACACACACACACACACACACACACACAGTTTAAAACTATAATAATTTAAAGTAATTTGGATACATGAGCTGGTTTCCTCCTGACCTGTTCTTACACAGCAGCAGCGTGAGGAGCGTGTAGGGACATATGGCACTCGTCCCACTCACCCATCACACATCAGACTATATGAATCGGTTATTATCATACTTAACAAATGCAATGGTAAAACATGAATACATATATAGGAATACAGTACACTGTTTGTTAGCAGCAGGCAGGCCATTTTGTTTGGCGCACCCAAGTAAAAAATACATACATAGAGTATATATATATATAAAAATTACAAATTGGAAAAAAACGTCTTACTCAAAAGTCCCACCTGTAATGTCAAAATCAGGAGTTTCTCTTCCTATTCTCTACCTTTCTTTTTGACAGTTATTGAGAGCAACATTTTCTCTTGCTAGTTGACTAGTGGTTTTGAGCTAATTTAGACATAAAACATTTATGTTATGTATAGACCTCTTTTCCCCACCAATGAACTCACCAAGTGAGTTGATGATCTCCACAAAAATAATAATGAAATCCTTTAATATAGGCCTAGATTGGTGATTTAATGAGTGTGGTCAGATTGAGATTATTGTGTTAACTCACTGTCACTGAATACATAATAAACAAATGATGTGTTACATCAATATGTAAAGGTATGGCCGAGCGAGACCAATCAGACAGGGACCTATTATGCTACAAAAATGCACAGAATTAACTTGAGTTGAGGTTGTTCATACATAGCACATAAACAGCATAGTATGATTGTGGAAGAAATTAAAAGAAAAGAAGATGCGTAGGAATGGAAGGAAGCACAAGTACAGATAGGATGGGGGTGCTCGACAATAGGCTATTTTGGGGGCTGCATAGGGGATTGAGTTGCTTCAAGATCAAGTAAAAGCTGTTCAGAGAGCTTGGAAGAGCTTGGAAGAGCTTGGAATGCCCCTAAATCAATTTACTGGGGCACTGGAAGGGTCTAATCAACATTTTCTGTGAAAGTGTTTTATTCATATTGAAACCTCTAGAAGGTATTATTAAGGATTTCACAACTATTGCCAGACAAAGTGGAGATTGATTTACTGTTTCTATTGTGAACAGGTTCCCACTAACACTGAAATACAGACAATACCAAAAGTACGGGTGTGATGTTTTAGGGATAGGCATCACATTAACGAATTGAAAGAAACATATGGGAATGTTACTAACTCATGCATATCACTCTATAACATTCCATTCCTTCATTCCACTGCAGACACAACAACACACGCATTGATACAGCATAGTTTCTTTTCAATTGTTTGGGTTATAAAATAACAGACACGGTGAACAGTTCCGTGCTTTGCGAGAACCCAGTGTCACCCACCCTTCCCCGATAAACAACACTCACGCTCCACATCGTGCAGTTTCTTCCGCTCCTCCTCGAGCCTCTTCCTCAGGGACTCCGTCTCCGCCTTCAACGAATTCAGAGTCTCGCCGCCAGCAAGGTCCTGGCAAGCCATCTTTAGAGCAGAACAACACATTCAGAAGGGAACGGGGGTAAAGCAAGGGACCGGTGAGGTCAAAAGATGAACAGCACCCATCGAGGCGGCTGGCTGCCTTGCTACAGCTGATGCCGCTACTACTGTTACGTCACGCGAAACTCTGCCTCTTCAGCCGCTGTCTCTACAGTATTTTTCAATTTAAAGGGCTTTACTGACATGGGAAAATGTGTTTGTATTGGCATATCCTTCCCCCATCCCTCTCTCATACTCAGTAGATAGTATACTATTGTCTTTTGAATCGGTTTGACATTTTGGTTAAGAAAACATTCTTTTCAGCAACTTGCTGGGAGCAATTTGCCCTGCACACAACTGTCTGGGACAGAACAACAGATTTTTCAATTTGGCAGCTCTGGGATTCTATCTGTTAACCTTTCAGTCACCAGTCAGATGCTCTAACTACTAAATGACCCTGCCGCTATGGTACTAAACATGATTGTCCCTTAATGTTATCATGGTTAACACTTGAACCACATTGTAATTAATTTCATTACTTAAATTGCTTTATTTATTCGTATACCTAAAGTTGTGAATGCCAACATGCTGCATAGGGTAATACTTTTTGCTAACCCCTAAAAATAAATTCTCAAATGAACCTCTTCTGCCAGGATCTATAAGGTAGAATGTACTGTATGTGTACCGTAAAGTACAATGAAATGCAGTTCTGGTTAGACACTAACTGCATTTCGTTGTACTGTACTCGTACTGTTCAATGACAATAAAATGGAATAGACTCGAATGTAATCCATTGTGTTAGGGTCAGCGGTCAGAGAGCACAGGTCAGGGGTTAAGGTACGTACTATCTCCATGCATAGTGAGCAGTAGTTGATGGGCTCAGTCTTGATGTAGAGGTTCATCAAAGGCCGGTTCTCGGAGCAGCTGTCACATGGCCCAAAGGTGATGGCCACAAACGTCTGGTCACACATGGCTGCAGCTAGTTAACCACACACACACCTGTATAGGGCGGAGGAACACAATCAATCTAACACTTCAACATTACACACACACACAAAGATACTCACACTGTTCGCCTGAAGGAAACACACTTGGTAAACAAAATAGGTCTTTGTTTTTGGGAATATTATCTGTGAGACTGAGACAGAAAAAGAATGGGGAGATTAAGTGTGTGTTTTGACAGTTGTATTGTGCATAAGCTGTGGGTAATCTCCCCTTCTGACTGATCCTGCTCTGAGAAGGAGAGAGCAGTAGGTCTATTCTGGGAGACGCACCTGCTTTAAAAACACACAACTCGCACATTTTTACTTGCTCAACATTAATCTCGCATGATATATAAAACCTAATTTGAACTCTGAACCTTACCCTGGTATATAATTCAAATCCCAAGTGTGACCTTTAATCTAAACCTAGCCTAACTACACACTGTAGAAATAGAACAAATAGATAATGGCCTGAATAATACACACTGTAGAAAAATAACCGATTTATATAATCTGTTTGATCCTTGTACTGTACATTACATTATATTGTGGGTTGTATAAGAAACACAGGGATGTCAACCCTTTGGAAATAGACCAGGCTGTGTGTATTATTTGGAAGTAGTTACCATTCGACCGTTTAACAAGGCCCTTGCTGCTCTATGGCCCCTAGACAGCTTCAGACTAACATCATGGCCATGTGTAGCAATTGATGTTCTGGTTAGCATAACCACAAATATATATTTTAGAAATATCACAAATGTAGTCCCATCTTGTGGAAGTGAGCTGAATTACAGCAATAACATCAGATGCAGCTTTTTGCTAAATTCTACATTTTAGGACTCTAATGAATAATAATTTCTGATGAATAACTTTTGTAAAACACTATCATTCTACTATTGCAGATGTATTATGGAAATGTTGGGTTAAAACAACAAAGTCAAAATTCTACATTTTTGTGATGAGTAAAGGTCTATACCGTTTAGAATATATCTGAATATGTAGGCAAGTAAGCTTGCTTACTAATTTATCCTGGACTGTTTCGTGGAACACCAGTCAGGTATGTACAGAGCCCTCCAGAATTACTGGACTCCCTTGGTAAAAATGAGCAAAAAAGGATAGGAGAGATAAAATGAGAGAAAGTTAACCTTTCACTGCAATTAAATTATTAAAAGAAAAAACAAATTCTTGAATCAAGATATATTTTTCTCAAAAGTGTCACAATTATTTACCTACCTGCACTGCAGGTACATTGCAATACATTGTGCACCCACCTCTTGCCAAGACTATAGCATTGAATCTTGTACTAACACATTTGATTCCTTAGTCCTCATTATTGGACACTCATCTCCAGCTCACCTCACAGGTTTTCAGTGAGGATTAGGTAAAGGGTATTTTCAGCTATATAGCGATTTTTTTATAGCCATTTATGAAGTCAGCAACATTTTGTCTCATTTCATTTCTGTGTTACTTTACCAATTTAATAGAAGACAAAAATGGTTTGGTATGTGTCAGCTCATATTTATTCCCCAATGAAACAATAACTCATGGATGACCATTTAAGGGTTCTTAATGACTTAGATGAACTTGGGGAAAAAAATGAATGGGAAGACACTTCTGTTAGAGTTTGTTTGTAAGAATTTCAAAGGGTGCCAATAATCAAGACACTTGTCAGTTTTCAATATTTTTCCACCTCAATTAATGGTTATATTTTTGAGTGTAAGCTGGTTTAGTTCACAGCCATTTTTGCTCATCTTTACCAAAGGGTACAATATTTCTGAAAATAGACTCTTTATCAGAAGTCCTGGTAGCGAGATACTATCATCCAAATCCCTCCATGGCAGTACATACAGGAAGGCAACACACATACTGTACATCTGAAAGCACAGGGTCAACCGTCCAAAATCCATCAGCACTGGAGATATGTTCTGGTTATGCAGGTGCTGTTGTCTCGCTCAACGGCACAACAGGGGTAGACAGATGAGAGCCAGAAGCATCCTAATACTATACTAGCCCACAACATTCTCTACTGCTGCACTATACTGTACTGTACAGAACCATTCATGCTCAAAATAGGCTGAAGAGGCTTTAAGGTCAGTTACAAGTCCCTAACTATAAGCAGTCTATGTGTGGATTTTCCTGACTGTAGACAATTTTGAAATACAACTCTGATATTTTAAATCAGTAATACTCTCATATCGTATATGATTTTAAATACATGGCATTAAAGATAAAACACATAATAAAGTTCTTACCTAAGGAGAGTGGCTACTCTGCCTCTCAGACCGTACGCTGTCCTTAGAAGACTGTTAGAGGATTGGAGCCCAGAGACAGGAGAGGAGAACACTAAGCTACTTATCAACAGCTTTATCCGCGGTCAAATATAACCCACAGGTACACAGGCATTGGCTACAGCACAAATGGAACCCTATGATCTGTAATGTAGAGTAGTACCCTAGATTAGGACAAACTTCTGGGCCCAGCTCAAAAGTAGTGTACAGAGTAGGTTTTAAGATACCATTTGATATGAAGGACCTGGTAGGATGCTGTCCCCAAGAATTGGTCCAAGGTTTCATCATTTCCCAACCTGTATTTGTTAACATTGGTGTGGATGGTAATTTGAGCAGATGTTAATAAAACCACTGCACAGGCTGACATGGCAGAAATAATGAACGCTATAAATTATTTCCAATTTGACCTTGTTTTAAATAAGACAGTGACGTTTTTGCCTTTCTCTTTGGAGCAAAATACTTACAGAAACAAATATTGACGGTGCTGAATTCCTTTATTTGTCTTTTACAGAGTCTGACAATTTACACAAATTTGAAGTTTCTTAATGGTGGACACATTCACTAAGTACAGCTACCAGGAATTATACACACAGTCCAGTTCTCCTGATGTACCCTGGGATGGATGACAGAAGTTGAGAAAGAAGCAAATAGAAGCAGAGGGGCTGGGGGTTGTGGTTGTCTATACGGTTAAAAGAGGGATGATCATAGAAATTGACTTGTGCTACGTCCCAAATGGCTGCCTATTCGCTACACTGCTCTGGTCAAAAGTAGTGCAAGGTGTAGGGAATAGTGTTCCATTTGGGAAAAGCCGTCAGCTGTGCAAATGATCTCAGCTCCTGGATATGACCCCTGAAGGACCTTAAACCAATGTTGGGGATGATTAGACAATTATTAGGCATTATTTCCCATTAAAGATATGTTCAGGGCAGACATGTCGTTATTATTTATTAAACTGCTTCAGAAGCTATTTCAAAAAGTGCTTTTAGACAGACATAAAAAACATTCCTTCCAACCCAGCTTTTGAAATATGGATATTGGATACTGACAACTTGTCAAAAACACTGTAATAATAATGATAATACATTTTAAAAATAGAACGCATAACAGTCAAATGAAAATGACAAGATGATAGTGCGTTAAAGTCATTGGTAAGGCTTTGTCCAAAACGTGTACCAATTAAGTAATCATATCAACAGCAGCTCTAAACATTCGAAAGGGTAAAACCTGCAGGACAGGCAGTAACATTTTTCAGTATTGTCTGAGGTTCTCTGTTTTGCAGATTTGTACCCTAGATGTGATATTACTATACACACGA
Source organism: Esox lucius (assembly GCF_011004845.1). NCBI lineage: Eukaryota > Metazoa > Chordata > Actinopteri > Esociformes > Esocidae > Esox > Esox lucius. Next base: position 27,135,931 of record NC_047570.1, on the reverse strand, counting down.
TGAACAACCTATCACCTACTTCTAACAATCCTTCATTTAAATGCAATGCTGCAAAAATTTAAAAAGGCAATGTTGACTTTTCATACACTCAATACACTCATGGTGGTCCCCTTGAGAATTCAGTTCCAACATAAAACAAGTTAAAACAAGAACTGGACTCATACATCACCGATAGTTATAATAATGTTAAAGTCACATGTTGCTAGGCAAGGGCACAAAGTATAAAGTTCAAGGGGTCAAGGTTGGTAGGAAAATAAAGGTGAAAGTAAATAAAGTTCACGGTAAACACAAATGTTTATGGTAAAACAAGGTAGTTAGGTTATGGGTAAACCCAGATGGCAGTAAGGAAGAGAGACAATGATCATATGATTAGAAATGTATATCAACCCTTTGTCTCTGCCAGTGCTAAGCAGTGACAGAGGTGAGAAGGTCTGTATTCTTAGTGATGAGAAGGCCAGGAGAACTTCTCTGATTCTATAAAACATCAAGCAAAACCTCGGGTTCTATTGGAGCCACAGTTGTGTGCTAACTCACTGCAGAGAAAGAGAATAACCCTCAGAGGAGAAGAATTATGGTTAATGTCACCCTCTCCTGGTCAATTTCAGGTAAAGGAGTCATTACACTAGTTTAGTAGTGAAGAAAGGGTCAAGGGTTCAACAGCAGGTTAAAGCAGAGAGACTGTACACCGTGTTATAGTTGGTCCACAAAACAGTGATTATGTTTCTGGAGTAAAGACATGACAACATCGTCATCGTAGAGAAAACATCGAAAACACGGTTGACATTGCGTCTAAATCCAGTTGTTTACCAGAGCAAATGTAGTCACCCCGACTAACAGAAAGACCATCTCAGTGATAACCAGATTTAGGAACATACACAAACACAACCTCTGTTTTTTTTTTTTAAACACCGAAAGTAATACCTATGGACCTCGTGTCTCAAAAACATCCACAGAGCTGAGCAAAGAAGGTGGAGCCTGGAGAAGGTGTAGATATGTAGTTACTAGTGGATACGCAGGATTCAGTGTACTTCAGTAATCTGTTTGTGTACCCTCAGCAGGGCTAGGAAACACACTGCCTCCTTAACAAAGATAAATAAATACTGTAGCTGAAGCTGTCTAAACATGCTACACTTGTATACCTTTACACCCACGTCTTAAGTTCCTGTCAAGTATTGGGCCTCCATTTCACGTGTGGCCCTTTTCAAATCTTGTTTCTAGTCTTCCCCTTTATCTATGCCACCTCTCTTTCAGCAGTGCTAAAGTATCTATTTTCAAGAGAAGCAGGTTAAACATGACAAAGCCTCAGCAGTGAGACATCTAAAAGCATGATACATCTTGAGCTAAACAAATAAATACCTACATTAAATAGCGCTTATTAAATAATTCTACATAGTTAATGTGCTATTAACAAATATAACAATACTATTTTACTCCAGTTGTACTTTAATGGCCATAATTCTCTCCATCCTATGACATTGGGGAGATAGGCCTACCTGTCTATGGTATCAATGTTAATCTGCAAAGAAAAACTTCAAGTCTTCAAGGAAAGTTAGAGAAATGAAAGCAATACACAAAATACCTAAGCATGATAAATATATTCATATTTGTATGTATTTATATATGTATAAGAAGTATGGTACAGATAACAGCTTCTGCATTGGTTTGACTGTGTTCAGTGGATAAGATGACAACAACGATGTACTCCAACGATGTACTCCAAACCGATGCTAACTGTTGAACTACTAGCTTCTGGTGACTGCAGAAGAGCTAGCATTAGCATCCTATAATAAAACAGATGCTAGCTCAGCCAGAAGGAACTAGCTAGCTGTAATGCTATCCCTGGACTAGCAAGTTTTCAGTTTAATGTATCATAATACATTCCTATGGGAGAACCGGACTGCTAGAAAACACTACACTACTGAGAAGAGTACAAAGAGGAAAAAAGAGTGGACCTTGGGAACATGGAACAAGATCTTGGTGTTCTAGGTGGGTGGTAAAGCTCATTTTAAAGGGGGGAAAATTGGGGAAAAGTGGTGCATTCTCATAGGACTGAGCATTTGTACACGCAGGAAGATGGGACTGACAGAAAAACTCAGGCTGGAAGTTTAGCACGTGTGTGTGTGTGCGTGTGGTCGGTGTGTGTGCGCGTGTATTTGTGTGGTCTATGTAAGTGCGTTAGGAAGCGGTTGGTTTGTGTATGCACATTAATGCATGTTTACCCATTTATAGCCATGTGTTGGTTACGGGTGTGTGTGTGTGTGTGTGTGAGCGAGTTAGACACGGGTCAGAAAGCCCAGGTTGAGAGAGCCTGGAATCTGGATGCTCTCCAGGGCCAGAGAGGACGGGTTGAACGGAAAGGTGACTGGGTAGATGACTTTAGTGTCCATCAGCAGCTGAGGAGTCTCACACCGGTCCCGCAAACGAGTCTGGCAGACAGAGGGGGTCGGGGAAGGGAGGGGACAGACACACACACACACACCGGTTACAAACGTAGTCACATACTTCTAAGCACACAGACCGGCACGGTTGGGCCTCACCTGTATGGTTCGTATGAAGGCGACGGACACCCTCTCTTCAAACTCGTTGACTGGAGTGTAGAGGTTCAACACCTTCACAATCTGGTGACACAGAAACACCTCATTTTAACTTCTCCTCACCAACGTGTCCACTGCGTCGGGCGTATACGTTGACTAGTTCCTCTGTTCAAGTTGTTACTAAATGTAAGCTACACCGAAGTGTTACTTTGTTCGCTGAGTGGTAGAGAGGGCAGTGATTGTGCCAGTTGAGTACACAAGCAGTACAAAGGGTTCTAATTAGCTTAGTACCTGAGCAGTTTAGCGATGTGTATAGTAGTCATTTACCTGAGCGGTAGATAGGGCTGTGATTGGTTACCTGAGCGGTAGACAGGTCTGTGATTGGTTACCTGAGCGGTAGACTGGGCTGTGATTGGTTACCTGAGCGGTAGACAGGGCTGTGATTGGTTACCTGAGGGGTAGACTGGGCTGTGATTGGTTACCTGAGCTGTGGAGAGGCAGTTGCACAAGGAGCAGATGGCCTCAGCATCTTCATCAGTCTTCTTCTTGACCTGCAGAAGCTGAGCGGCCTGAATCAGAGGCTCCAGAGTCTCTTTGGCTCCACACATCATCAAAGACTTGTCACGCAGCCACTCCTCCAGCTGACTAACGTTATACCTGACACACACACACACACACACACACTGTTTTATGTTTGGACGGACAAGATGTCCAAATCAGTGGCGGGTCCTAATGAAGTCCCCCAAACGACTGCCTCCTGGTCCTACCTGATCTGCATGCCTTTGCTCCAGGAGCACATGTCTTTACGAAGAAGCAAGTTGTTCAGCGTCACAGCTCCAATGATGTAGAACTGCTGCTTAACAACCTGGGGGTCACGATAAACAGCCAGTCACAAACAGCCAGCCAGCCAGCCACACACACACGCCCACTAGTACACGCCCACTAGTACACGCCCACTAGTACACGCCCACTAGTACACGCCCACACCTGTTTGATGAGTTCTGGATCTGTGCCGTGCTGACACATGGTAGAGTGGAAAGCGCTGAGCTGGCGTAAGATGGACTCCAGCGTGTACGTTCCCTCGTCAGCGATGCTCGATGTCCTTTTGCGAAGACCGGTCGGCTTCACCCCCGACACACCCTGAATGGTCTCATGCTCCAACATACCGGAGACTGAAGGAAGGAGACGCACGCATTAGTTGTAGGATCTCCCCCAGCCATGTGCACAGGCACACGCCTTGATGTACTGACCAATCATAGGCTGCAGGATGTTCTCCATGCATTTGATGAGCTGCTGATAGATCTGGATGGCCAGGTCACTGAGAACCTGACGATACTCCGCCAGGTCAAAGTTAGACAGGCAGTGTTCGTTTTGTTTAGGAGTGTTGTGTTTCATAAACGACTGGAAAAGAAGCAGAAAGAGAGAAAGAACGGACACAAACAGAGAAAGTAAGTTTGACGAATGCAAGAATAAACCACTCTGTGTGTGTGTGTGTGTGAGTGTGAGTGTGTGTGTTTCATCTTACCTCATCTCCACTGTACTGTTTGAGACAGTGTAAGAAGCGACAGGTGTTGGACAACCAGAAGGAAACCGTCTCAAAGTCATCCCCTCGTTTCTGTCAGTCGAGAGAAACGGAGGAGGAACAACCAGATGGACATGAGATGTTAACGGAGTAACACAGGGTCACGACACGCAGAAAAGAAACGTAACGCGTTACCGACAACATGGACCAAAGCCTCGGTTTCCCCAGTGTGAAATCACTGAAGTGTTAGGATCATCGGAACAGATGCATTTTGTGTTACAAACAACATTGGCCACGTGTGTTGTTAGACCCTGTGTGATGCTGCCAGGGTCATTCACAATACTGACGATGAATCAGATTCTGGAGGGATGATCACATATGGCTGCAACTACAGATCAGGTCTATTCTAAACGCTTACTCTTTAATAAACCATTGAGATGTGCGATATCACTGTGCGCATATTGTTACACATCATGAAAAGAAAGGCAAAAAATACAGACAGAAGCAAAATATAATAACATTGCCATCAATATAAGATTGATTTCAATGTCAAATATACACGCCTCAACAGCCAATCATGTGTGTACTCTTCTGAGAAACCCCAAAACTGTGAACTATGTTTTGAAGTTCTTTGTACACAGACAGAGATACACATTGGGATTCTGTCTTTCAGGTCTTCGGTGCGTGAAGTCATGCAGAAGGACAAAACCCCATCTACGACACTGTTTTATAAGGGCTTTAAGAAGGTTGGTAAATAAACAGCGGGTTGTGTAAAGCCTGGCTTCTGAAGATCCATGGTAGGATGGTTTTAAGGAGGACCTCAACGCCACAAGGCCTGGGGACCAGGTCACTCTTTTGGGGACACTGGCCACGGCCGTGTTGTCGATGTTGGCCTACAAGCTCACCTTGAGAATCTTCTTGATGCTGTTGATGGTGGACGTGAGCAATGTCCTGACCTTCTGGTCATCGTTGACATAGTCAGCATGTCTCAGACACATGAAGAGAATATACGCTGGCAGACCTGGGATCAGATTCACGGCAACACCGCGAGGCTTCAACTCTGTTGGGGGAGGGGGGGGGGGTTGAGCGTTCAACAGGTAGATATATGGAAAGTGGTCAGCTATTGAGTATTACATGTGCATGGCTGTATTCACAAACGGCCGATTACAGAGTTATCACACAAAAAAACCCACTGTTGCACAGACAGAGAGATGGGTTGGAGATCAAGTGTTAAAGGTCACACTGGCGTAATCATACCCAATATGAGGTTCTTAACCAGTTTCAGCTCATCCTCCTGCTTGTACTCCAACATTCCCTGAAAGTCTTTCTCCCGACGAGGAATGTTCACTGGACGGACTGTCTCTTCAACCATCTGACCAGGAGATACACTCTCGCCCTGGCCAGCTGCAAGCGTGCACACACACACACACACACACACACACACACACACACACACACACAATATAACACAAAACACATGGTCAAACATACACACATTCATGTCCGACATTCAGGTCCGACACTTGGCTCCACATTATCATGCTTACCTCCCATTTCTCCGATCTTCTTCGAGAAAACCTTCAGCTGTTTCTTAAGCTTACGGATTGTCTTGTCCTGCTTCTCCAGCTGTTCCATGAGGTCCTGAGAGAGAGTGAGAGGGGGAGAGAGAGAGGGAGTGAGAGGTGAGGGGGGGCAGTAGTCGATCACCTATCAAAGCGAGGGATCAGAGGTCAAACGGGAAGCTGACAAATGTCAAAGTTCGGGGCTCATTTGGTCCACCGTGAGGTTAGAGAAAAGGGGTGCTGTGTTGAACAATCTCCTGCGTGAGTTAGAAAGAAGAGGTGCTCTGCCGTAGGTTAAAACACTGCTGCTGAGTTATCAGAAGACATTTGACACACATATACGCAACACACACACTCCCGTGGAAAACAAACACTGCACTCTGTTAGTATTTACACACGTGCAGAAAACCACCCAAAGTCCTCAGACTCTACATACAACCATCCGTCGTAATATGTTGAGTTTGGCGGTACGATATTCAGTTGGGTCCTCAGTCCGCAGCATCTCCTGTTAGGTGACATTCATAAACATCAGAGTGTATTCTCACAGGACACACGCACAGGACGCACACACACGCACACGTACACACACAAACGTGGATGGTGTCGAACTCTGTAAAATCATAACCAGCATAGTACTGCTACCAACCAGTACGGTTGGTGCTGATTGATGGCACCAGGTTCTCTCTTGGAGAGGCCAGTATGGAACACACACACACACTCACACATGTTTGTAAGCATGTTTCTACATGTCTGTATGGATGAGTGTCTGTGTGCATGTGTGGACATTGTGTGTGTCTGTATAACCCACCAGGTTCTCGTTGGTGAGTCGTGTGATTTCGTGTTGCAGACTAGCCTCTATACGGGCCTCTGGCGGGAGCTGCAGGTTCTGGGCCAACAGCTGTTGTTGACGGTTGTTCTCCTCCTTGAGACTTTGTAACTCCCCCCGCAGTACCTCCACATCGTTGTCATAGCTACGCCGCTGCTGCTGCATCTGGCCCTCCAGCAGTCTGACAGAGACAGAGAGGGATTCACTCTGAACACGGAGGTCAATGTTCACTCCAGAGAGAGGGATTCACTCTGAACACTGAGGTCAATATACACTCCAGAGAGAGGGATTCACTCTGAGGTCAATATTCACTCCAGAAAGAGGGATTCACTCTGAGCACTGATGTCAATATTCACTCCAGAGAGAGGGATTCACTCTGAGCACTGAGGTCAATATTCATTCCAGAGAGAGGGATTCACTCTGAGCACTACGGTCAATATTCACCCCAGAGAGAGGCATTCACTCTGGGCACCGAGGTCAATATTCACTTTAGAGAGAGGGATTCACTCTGCGCACTAAGGTCAATATTCACTCCAGAGAGAGCGAGAAAGAGAGAATAAAAGAGACCGATAGAAAAGAGCGAGAGATAGAGATAAAGAGGATGGGAGCACACACACACACACACACCCCCACCCCACCCCCCCACAGTTAACCTGTTGGTCTCCTTTAACCCTTCATATACCAGCCACAGCTCTCCGTCCTCATTCAGCCTATGGAAGTCAGCGGTGGGGGATCTGACACACAAAGCAAAGAAAGGAACATAAAGGCTGAATAATGAGGGGGTTGGGTAATGAGGGCGTACTGGTGAACCATGCAGCTTTTTAGCATTAGTATACTGAATCAACGCGTTTTCAATAAACAAAATTAACCAAATGTGAAATGTCAAGGATTCTTAATGCAACATAACACACAGGATGATAGCAATGTGGCGGGGCAAAAACAAGAAGACAGGGGAAACACATTGTTGGTAAAGATGCAGGGTTGATTTCATGCAAAAGTAGACATTCCATAGGAACTGATTAGTCACTTTAGAGTCTCTGCATCATTCAAGCCTTACCCAGAACACATACAGATAATAACCATAGAGATAGAGGCCCCTCTACTGGTCAAAAGGCTATTTTAGCATGGGCAGTGCCATTGAGGGCTTCCACCATGTTAATGTAGTCAGCAGTCACTTGGTTGGAGTGTCCATGATTGGCAATTAAATAAAAGTAGAGATTAACTTTATAACGCTGCACGTGCACGCAGAGAGGCCACATCGCTGTGTGCGGCTAACCTAGTTCAGCTTCATGCTACTTAGATGACCAGTGCTATGGAGGCTAACCTAGCTAAATTAACATGCTAGTTAGATGATCACTGCTACAGAGGCTAGCTTATTTTAGCTTAATCTGAAAGCTATTTATCCTGGTGTTCACACCAGTTCAAATCTGATATTCTTCCCAACTTATCTTTTGACAAATAATATCAGCTCTTTGGCAAACAAACTGGAAAAATATCAGGAATGGACTGCTTGTTTAAACACAGAATTAGAAGTCTAACGCCACTGAGGCTAACCTAGCTTGGTCTCTTGGAATATTACTACTAATATTATTCAGCCTTTCACCGCTTCCAGCACAGGTCAGGCATTGTCCTTGTGGAAAACAAGCAATTCCACTGTTACTGACTGATCATAGTTTAGTCACCAGTGTAATATAGCATTCAATATCAGCCATAATCAACTATGTTAGGATCATTAAATAAAAAGCCTTGGTTCAGTCTTGCTCAATTCTTATTGGCCAGCATGGCCATGCATGCTCTGCCCCATAATGCATCAGCCATATCCGATTGGTTACCTCAGCCGATTTAGGAGCTCATTGGTTTCTATTGGTTTACGCATAAACCTTGGAGATCTGCACAGAACAGAGAGAGGAGTTCACACACATACACACAGATCTTACAAACTAAGTGTACTCATGGAGTATCTTACACAAACACACATACGCACACACACAATTGATGCATACAGATGGGAAGCTTGTCCATGGTACCCTGGGGAAAGGAGAAGTTTAACGACAGAGACAAACACAGAAAAACATGGAGAAAGCTAGAGAGGATGGGAAAGAGAGAGAGGGAGGTCAAAGGTCGAAAGAGGAAGAGAGATAGAAAACAGTCAAAGGTCGACAGAGGAAGAGATATAGAAGGAGCAGCAGCTCACTCGAGATAAGATTGTCAAAAAAGATGTGGCGGGAGCAGGAAAGAGAGAGGGAGTGGCAGAGGAAGGGAGCAAGGTAAAACCGTAGAGAAAGTGGGCCTGCGGGGCGTACCTGTTGGTCTCTTTGAGGCTTAGATAAGCCTGAGTGATTGCACCAGAGTCTTTCATGTTATGGACATCCTCTGCATAGTGCAATGGCTCTGTCATAGTCTCCTGGAGAGGGATGAGAGGGGGAGGAGAGATGAGACACGGAGGGCATGTCCGTCGGACACTGTAACACCATTACAGAATGACTTATTTTGATGCTGATGCAACTAGGAGCGTTCCAAACAGCGCTGTACTTGTCGTCACGGACACACCTGTTGACAGTCACTATTGAAGAAGGGTTTGTTGGTTATCCTATGCTCTGAAAGCCAACCCACTCAGAAAACATTTCTCCAAGTTTTACCAACATTTTAAAGCTTGATTAATGTTTTTAAAAATGTTTTCGCTGTGATTTGAGATTTATTTAGGCTTCGAATTTCCAGGTGAACCCTGTTACGTGAACTGAACTCTTAGGGGTGAAACTATTAAACGCCCATTTCCCAGTGATACTCCATAATACAGAACTAGCTGGTGTGCCTGACTGCTTCATCATTATATCATTATTTTGCCACCACCAGTAGTCAGAACCTTAAAACCGTGCACAGGTGAGACGGAAACATATATCAGCGGAACCCATCGATCAGTGTGTGCCCGTCTAAACTAGCCATTCCCAGAGCTCGTAGGTCGTCGCGGGGGTTCTAGTACCTTCTCATCCTTCAGGAAGGCATGGGAGGAGATAGAGAAAGGACACATTAGAGGATAGGGAGGACAGACAGACAGTGCAGTGGTTAACCATGTACTGTGGGATCTGTATCTCAGTGTAGAAACGTGTTGGTACAAGGTCCTGTGTGTTATGCGTAAGAACGTGTGTGTGTGTGGGGCAGATCCATGCAGGCCCCTCAGTCTCTCTTACCTTGTGCTGCATGGCCTCCTTCTGTGACACCAGCTGGGAGCGTAGAATCAGGACCTCCTCTTTCCGCACCTCTAGCTCCTCACACAAGGTGTTCAGTTGATCCACGAGAACCTTGTAGGGTGCGCTTCCTGGCGCGCCCGCCTCAGCGCCGGCATTACCCAGCAGGCTCTGCCTCATGGCGGTCAGGTCGTGCTTTAGTTTCTTGTTCTCTGAATCCAGCTCCTGACGCTGTGGATTAATGGAATGCACAAATGTAGAGGGAAAACCTTGAGAAAAAACAGGTTCGTGAGAAAAACGGGTTCTATCCATCTAGAGATCTCCATCTGTATGTAGACACTCCCACAGCTAACCCTGTCCCAAATCAACTCCTTAGGCAGGGACAGGCCCCTGTTGGCCCAGCCTTGTCCCAGTCCAGGCGTAGTCCACTATCACCCAACACCCTGCAAGGTTTTCTGTTCTTCCTCATAATTAAGTGCACACACCTGGTGTCTCAGGTCAAACTCAGTCCCTGTTTTAAGGGTTGTAATGACAAAATGCTGTGCAGCTGGCCTTGAGCTCCAGAGATGACTTTGAGGGTCCTAGGCCCTAAGACCTTAACCACTACCAACTACACACTGGCTGTAATATGTATTGGGATTCAAATACACAGTACCTTGAGAGACTCGTACTCCAGTTCTGCTCCACGAGATTTCCTATGCTCCTCATCATCCTGGAGTGATACAGAGACAGCCTATGTGTAAGGTAGTAATATAGCATAGTAGTGTGGTAACGTTGCATTGTGGGGCGGTAACATTGCAAAGTAGCGTGGTGATGTTGCTTAGTATTGTTGTAGTGCTGTGGTAATGTAGTGTAGTAATGTAGTGTATTATTGTGGTAATGCTGCATAGTATTGTGGTAATGCTGCATAGTATTGTGGTAATGCTGCATAGTATTGTGGTAATGCTGCATAGTATTGTGGTAATGCATTGGATTTTAGTAATGTTGTGTAGTAGTGTTCCATGTACCCTGGCTCTAGCCCGCTGGAACTGCTCTTCTCTGTTCTCCAGCTCGTTGCGGAGCGAGGACTTCTCCTGTTCCAGCTCCGTCACACGTTTCTGCAGCTTCAGAGTCAGAGATGTGTCCATGCCCCGGGTCACATCCTGTCACAACATGAAGTAAGGTCAGAGAAAAGAGAGACCCAGACAGGCACCATATCAGTGCCTCTTCAGGTCACTGCAGACATTGTAATTACTGTAATGAACCACAGAACAGTTTTTATTAACACTGATAAAAGTTAGAGAAAGTTGTTTGAAATATGTTTCAATCCTGCCCCACTCACTTCTCCGTGTCGGGAGCTTTCTTCTGATTCGGCGAACTCTGAGTTGTAGGTGCACTCTGATCCGTTGCTGCTGTGGGTGGAGTCTGTTCTCCTGTGGCCGGCCTTGGGAACGTTCTGGAAAAAAAAAGAGTGGCAATGCCAAGGAAATGTGTTAGTTGTGATGTGATACAGTATTTTGTCGTGTATATGTGCTGTGATTGTATATTTTTGTGTGTAATGTGGTACAGTGAGTGCAGAGTGTGTGTGTGTGTGAGTGTGTTGTCCGGTGTGAATATTTAACATGCTGTCCATGTCTCCTACCACAGATAGTGTGATTTCCTCCTTCAGGTCGTCGTAGCGTTCCTCTAACCTCAAGTGTTCTGTTAGGAGATTCTGGTAGCGCGACCTCTCCTCGTTCAGATCGCTCTCCAACTGGTGGGTCTCCTCCGCTAAGGCACGAGCCATTTTTTCTGAGGGGGTGGGAGAAAAGGTGTGAACAGGCAGGAGCAGGAGAGGGAAGAAGACCAGGAAGAGAGAAAGGAGAGTGTAGAGATTGGAAAAGACAAGTTCAGCATGCATGGGGAACATATAATCAATTGTACGGAAAGTCAACAGTGCATCTTCTAAATGCAGGAACAGCAAATTTGATTGGTGTAACAGAAACAGGAGCCAGCGTGATTGGTTGGTACCTGTCATCTGCTGGCTCTGTTCCTTGATCATTCGGTTCAGGTCGTTTTTCTCTGTCTTCAGGAGACCGTTCTCCTCCTTCAGCTCTGCTACCATCTACACACAAAGCAGAGCATTATTAAATAATATCCAGCACAGCCTATTGGCCAGTAACCAGTCATGGACTTCGAGAACACCAGCATATCTGAACTCCTTAAAGGTCCACTTGACTAGCTAGAATCCTGCTCTACTGTACTTCACAGTTAACACTACACTAACTGTTAACACGCAGACACACACACACACACACACACACACCACTACCTGTCTCACCTGCACTAAGGCAATGGCCTTCCTGCCCGCCATGTGCCCTCTCTGCACTGGATTCCCCTGGGTCCTAAACCATTAAACCATGGAACATACAATGTATCCTCTGGCAAAAACCTTTACACAATCTTGTCATACCTCCATAAGCCACAAGAGGAAACGCATTAGAGCCATTTAACTTCTAAATATATTTGATAAACCACTTCCTCTCCTAAAACCATCAGATTCCACCCCTTCTCTCCATCCTCCTTTGTCCTTCTCTCCATCCTCCTTTGTCCTTCTCTCCATCCTCCTTTGTCCTTCTCTCCATCCTCCTTTGTCCTCTCTCACCTGTTCCATCTCATCCCTGTACTTGGTAGCCCAGTCTTCTATGGTCTTCTTCTCTTTCTGGGTGGTGGTCAGATCTTTTCTCAGCCTCTCCAGCTCCTCCAGAAGGGAAGTGACACGGTTGGCGTTGTTCTTAGCTTCCTCTTCTATGCCCTTCAGCTTGGAGACCTCTATCTTCAGCTTCTCACTCTCCAAGGCGTGGGACGTTTCCAGACCATTCAGTCGCTCACTAATCAGACGGTTGTCTTTAGTCTGTAAGGGAGGGAGAGAAAAATTAATAAGAACCAATGCACAAAATGTCCGCCTGGTTTCCACAGAGACCCACCTGTTCGTCGATCTTCCTCTGCAACTGCATGATCTTGTTCTCCATGCCGACGTTGAGCTTCTTAAAGTGTTCCACGGAGCGGGCCTCAATCTTAAGCTTCTTCAGCTCCTTCTTTGCCTTCATCCTTCTGATGCAGCACTGAAGGTAGACGATGGCTCGCAGGGAGCGCTTGTACCTTTGTCTAGCCAGCCAGCCGCGCACGTGCTTCTGGATGAACACAGCTTTGTGATTACGCAGCAACTGCCGAGAGAGAGGGAGAAAAGAGATGGTTAGTTTCTGTTAAGTGATGAGTAAAAATATACTCAGTTCCTGTTAATGGAACGCAACATATCTGGTGTTCCTGGATTCTTACTGGTTTCCTGGGATTCATCTTTACTTTTCATTCTCACAATGGGAGGTCTATTCTACATTTTTAGTTAAAGACGGAGACCGAGAGGCACAAATGGTGAGGCCGAGACGGAGAAAAAGATTGGCTGGGTTCTAGTTGTGTTAGAATGACCAGCTGCGTGTGTCAGTCAGGGGGACAGTCCCTAACACGGCTGCCGTGTCTTCTGACCCCAACATTGCGCAGTGAGCAGTGACACCATTCCCCTGTCAGCTTCCTGTCAGCGGTCCAGGTACAATGACTGGAGACTCCCATCCGTCCAACATTACACTGGAGTTATTAATAAAACACCCTGCTGCCAGACCGGTTATTAGCAGGCTGTTCTGTGTAGACCCTGGGGACGGTCTTGCCAGCGTGTCAGTGAGGTCTGCAGGTGTCTCTCACCCCTTGGTATTTCTGACGGGCCATATATGCCCTGAGGATAGTCTGCATGACCAGGGCTGCAGCCTGCTTCTGCCGGTACAGTTTCCTCTGGACGTACATCCTCTGGAACTTCTGGATGACGATGGCCGCCCTGGTCCGACGCATGAACTTAACCAGACTGGGGGAGGGATGAGGGAGAAGGCGGGGGAGGTAGAGGGAGATGGAGAGAGCGAAGTAAGAGGATGTATATAAACATACAGATGAATAACTAATGTACCCAACCAATAACTTCCAACTGATTGGAATGACGTATCAAATCAAAATGTACAAAATGGCCCAACTTCCTAATGTGCAGCAGACAATTCTGCTTAGCTCCTTTACATGTTCTAAACAGCTGGCATCTGTATTGTAATTGGCCAGTGGCTGTTGAATGACAGTTTTGTGCTCCACTGACCAGCGAGCCTGGTGTCCACGGGTGTATCTCTGGATTGTCATAGCAGCATGCTTCTTGCGGAGGTACTTCTTACGGACCAGCCAGCAGCGGATAGTCTTCTGGATGCGGACACACGCCTGTCTCAGCTTATCAGCCCTCAGTTTCTCCAGGTAGGCAACCTGACCGGCCCTGAAGAAGATCTTGGTCTTTCCAAACTGGTATTTATCCTGATCCTTGGGGGGTGGGATTAGAAGAGGAGAGGGGTCAAAGTGTGTTAGAAGGTGAGGTGGAAGGAGAGAGAGAGAGCAGGGAATCAGTTAGGGTCCATCATTACTGATCTTGAACACATAAACAGTTCTACTGTTAGAGGAGTTGTAGATTGATTCTGAGCAATCTGATTGCTATCTAGTCTTTAGAAGGTAATCCACACTCAAAGAATAAAATAATAAACTATGAAACTCCTTTTGGGGAAAGCCTATGTTCTATTAGTGCAGGTAAACAATACATCAAGAAAACGATTTAACTGTGAAATCTCAAAATCAAGCAGTAAAGCATAGTAGCTGTGTATTAACTTGACTGGAGATGGAGGCCAACACACAATAAAATTTCACAATGCTTTTAAAACAATGACTTGCACTCCACATCACCAAATCGGCCAGTAGATGGTCTGGGCATAATTGTCTAGAAAACAGTCATCCATTTACAGTACATTGTCATTACAGTACATATTCAGTTAATACCTGCCTAATGTACACACTGCACTGTCAGATTGATATGCTTCCTTCCTAGCAAAAATAACATAAGTGTGTTTTCCTCATCGTCTTCCTTGCTTTTTACCATCCAGGACGTTCCTACAGGTCAACCTCCTGCACCATGAACCCTGACCCTTCGTTACCTGCACCAGTTTCTCCAGGACGTTCCTACAGGTCAACCTCCTATCCGACAAGACGTCCTTCTGCTTCATCAGCACCCGGTAGCGGCTGAAGAACTCCTGGTACGTCCACCTTGATGGGAATCCTGCAGCTGAAATGCGGATGGTCTCCAGAACACCACAGGCTCTGAGCTGCTGCACTGCTCGCTTAGGGTCAAACCTAGAAACCACATTCAACTGAACGGTAAGAATCAAACCTACAGACAACATCTACATAATAAACCTGCAGAGAAAAACAAACTTGTCAGCGTTATAGTCACTTACATATTTTTTTTCTTTTACCAGATGCCTGAAGGTCACAACTGATAGACATCCCCATTTGTTTCTCAGGGATTTGAACCAGCAACCCTTCAGTTAAAGGCTCAACGGTCTTGCCCACTAGGGGCTAGGGTATTTAAACAGACAGTAGCGTGCAGACTCACGTAAAGGGGAACTTTAGGTCGTTGGGCTTAATGCAGCGTACGTAGTGAGGAGTGGTTGCGTTTAACGTCTCCATTAACATAGCCAGAGAGTTACGGAACTACAGGAGGAGACAGGACAAGGGAGGAGACAGGACAAGGGAGGAGAAAGGCAGAAAATGAACGATTAATAAAGTCCTCCCAAACCAGGAGGGTTGGCAAATAGCAACCTGGTTGATTGATCGTTAGGAGGGTGAGGGTGTGTGTGTGTGTGTGTGTGTGTGTGTGTGTGTGAGATTCAATGATGCAGTCTACCTGGCAGCCAACTGTCTTCTTGTGTTCCTTGCTGCTTGCTCCTGGTCTGACCTCCTTTGGCTTGACACTGAGTCGTGTTCGGCCTCCTGTGGTGGTTCCAGTAGGACTGGTTGCCTTCTCCTCATCCTGAAACAGCTCTACTAACAGGTCCAACTACACACATGTAAATGCGCGCACACACACACACACACATACACACGATAATAGTAAATAACCATCTGCTCTTAATTGACTATCTTGGATGAACATGCAGAGAGCAGATATTTACTAGCTACAACATACAAGAGAGACAGGTTTAGTACTAGCAATGTACTAGCCATACAGTACAGAATCAGTGGGATCTGGCTAGGCCAGCTAGCTAACAGTGCTAATAATGTTGCTGGCTAAAGCAGCAGACAGTCTGGCCATCAGATCAGAATGGTGCCGATATGACAACATTCAACTTTCAAGGTTTCTAAACTTTGTCATTTTGGCCAGAAATTGCAATCCAAAAATCATGATGCAGAGTTGTCAGTATAAGGTCAGTAGTTAATATCAGCTCACTCATGCAAACAATTATGTCCAACTATCTAATTTCAGAACAAAGACATTGTCAATGTTATGGTTTAAGGAGAAAGCGATTGGTTAGTGTGGTCTCTCTGTAATTTGGCTGGTTACATTATAATGGGGAGGAGCCAAATGCGTTCATTTTCCAGCTGTGCTTGTGTCTCTGTCATTCTGTCAAACTGTGTGTGTATGGAATGCTGCCATGCTGCTTTTCTTAGTCAGTCCATCCCAAACTTGGTCCTGGTTGGAACCGCAAAAGGTTGCGTGCACATGGTTTTCTGGCCGTGTCACTTAACAACTGACTCACAGAACCACAGCTAAATGATTCATTACTGGAGTTAGTTGTGTAGAGCTACGCCGTTCCCAGTGCCCAGGGCCGAGTTGGGGAAACACTGCTCCAGTTGGTGATACCACCACACCTCACACCTCCTCTTCGCTACTGCAGCCCCCATGCTGGGTCACCTCCACCCCTTCCCCAACACACACAAGTGCCGTTAGAACCACGGTGAGAGGGAATGGGGTGACTATGGACAGGATGGAGGAGGGACAGGAAGGAGGAAGGACAGGATGGAGGAAGGACAGGATGGAGGAAGGACAGGACGAAACGACGGAGGTTGTGGTAAAGCACGGCGACGCCAGTGTTTACCTTCAGCTGTTTAAATGATGTTGTCATGATGGGACGGACACACATGGACAACAGACATAAACAACAACATGATGATTAACCAAAAAAAGGAAGAAAATCAAGGAGATCTAAATCATCGCAGTAACACGCCTGAACCCATGTAAAAAGATCAACAACACGGAGGTGTTGTCACGGCGCCACGGAATAACGATGACGCCACTCGACATGGGAACCGACAACGGACGTGACCGAGGCAGCACAACACATGAGTGACGCGGGACTTTCTTGTGGGATTCTGGGTAGCTGGGTCGGTAGAGCACTGCCCCTGGTCCACAGTAGTGTGACGGATCACTACTGTAAGTCACTCTGAATAAGAGCGTCTTCGTCCTCAGTGGTTCTCCAGCCTCCCCCGGGGACTTGCAGCCGTCCCACAATTTGGCTGTTGCCCTGAACTCGCTCCCCCGAATGAAGCAGCCAAGGTCTTGATAATAAGTCCACATGCTGATTCAGGTGCGTTGGTCTGAGATGCATATTGAACACGTACTGGCCTGGGGTCCCCAGGAAAGGTTTGAGAACCGCTGTTCTAAAAATAAAACAACACACTCCTTTCCTTTCACACACTGGGTTGAACTGACACATTTTCTGGAGCTTCGTCGGATTCTTGTTAATTAGTCATTATCACTTCTACACCATGACTGGTTAGTCAAGGCGGTCTCCACGGCAACACAAAGTATACGCAGGCGTGCGCGTGCACAGCCATGTCTGATTGCTCTAGTGTAGTCATCTCTGTGTTTTAGTGTTAGGGTTAAAGGACTGTTTTAACCCTTAACCCTCTCTGCACAGAACAACATGCACAGTGAGCCCAGACACACACACACACACACAAAATGATGTGTATTGTGTACACCATTTTCATCATCACTGTCAATAAACCCCATTGACAGCAGAGGGTGCTGTTTCCCTTGACCTTTACTGGGTTATCAACCAGCTTCCCTGTCAGAGGTCAGTCAGTGGAAACACACACACACACACACACACACACACGCGCTAGCAAGAAAGTCACAGAACGTGTGTCACACGTTAAATATACTGTGTGTGTGTGTGTGTTACAGGGACACGCACCTTGCTGGCCTTCAAAACATTAATCTGCTCTTCATTCACTGTGTCCTTGTTCTTCTCCAGAAACCCTTCACACTGGTACTCCACCTGAACACAAAGGTTATAAGAAGGACATTTAGCTCACGTTCTGGTCCGAAACCACCTACAGGACAGTCCTCTTTGGACAGCACTGATCCAATTCACAGTGCCGCCCCGGGACCTCAGCAGTACTGGTTCCGAGAAGACACCCAGAACACACAGTGACCAGTACCTTGTCAGCAAAGTGTTGTATGATGAAGGCTTTGTTGGACATGCGAGGTTTTTCAAACAGAGTGCAGGTCTTCAGGTGGGTGTTGTACAGCTTCTGGGCCCATGAGTCGTCTGACCCCTTAGGCATCTGGACACAGAATAACGTTACCCACTAGGAACTTTTTCTGCTCAGTCTGCTTGACGCCAAGAGGTTAATATACATGGAAGTACACACTTGCACATGTGTAAAATAAAATATTTTGTGTGTGTGTGTTGAACCTTGCATTCTTCATCCAGCAGGTCCAACACTCCCATCTTGGCCTCAATGAGGTTGATACATGGCTGGTTATCATAGAAGTCTATCAGAGTCCAGGGAATCTGTTCCTTCAAATATTCTTCCTGCTCTAGCTTGAACACATGCTGAGGAGAACAGGGGAGAGACAGCAGGTCAGCATGCACAGATGTCATCGTATGCTCACTCAAAGATCGAAACACATCCATCTATTTATATTTTCTCAAATTTTCACACACTTTTTCAAATACACACAAAGAGGGCAGTTTAGACAGTGGAACAACAGGAAGTCATTTCAGAAAAGACACACACACACACCCGCACTTTTCTCACCATGTTAAACTGCTGTTGCAGCTTCTCATTGGCATAGTTGATACAGAACTGCTCAAAACTGTTGACTTCAAACGTCTCAAACCTGGAGAGTAGTAGAGAGGTCAGAAAAATGATCACCCCCCCCCCAGACACACGTACACACACACACACACACACACTCAACACACCCACCCGTAGATATCCAGAACTCCTATGAAGGAGTGCTGTTTGACACTGGCACGCAGAGACTGGTTCACATGGTCCACAATCCAGCTGAAGACTTTGGCGTAGATGTGTTTTGCGAGCGCATCGCGAGCATTGGAGGCTTGCATTCGTGGAATGGGCTTGATGTAGGTCTCCTGGGCTGTCTTCAGTTTCTTGTGGCACAGCCAATGAGACATGTCCTGATAGGTGACGCCCATCAGCTCACAGAACACCTGGAGGTGGCGGTTATTGGGCTGAGAGGAGGGAGACAGGAATTCAGGGTTATTTTAAGCAATAAAAAGAACCTCCTTTTCAACACCTCCTTTTCAACATCTCCTTTTCAACAATAATGTGAAAGGTCTCTCTCCACCTCTACAGGTCTTCTCCAAATGGAGTTTTAAAAGTAGAGTGAAGGGAGAGAGGTCAAGATTAAGTGAGAAAGGGCCATTGTTTGGGAGAGGTCAGGGAGTTTAGAAGGTGTGTCCTCACAGGTATGGCACTGCTGTCAGAGTCTCGGTCTTTGATCTCCACGTTCCCCAGGTGCAGGATGGCCGCAAGGACCTGGAAAAGCCCCATCTGGTTCTGCTCGTTGATGCCTGAACACAAACACATGAAAACATAACACCTCCCACAGTACACAAAGTATTTCACTGTGGGACTAACTGGGCTCGGGGGTCATGTAAGGTCAGGTAAATGCTACTACGGACCTAATAGTGAGAAGGCGTTTCGTGTTGTGCTCATCTCCTTAGAGTCGTCCACTCCATCGATGACCGGGCTCCCGCCCTGGTTGGTACAGTGGAAGTCATCAGCACCACCTGCATGAACACAAAGCAGGACGGTCCACAGTGTCAGTCAAGGGATTGTTGGATCTGGTGTTCCCCTGTTCAGAGACGCTGATCAGCAGAAAACATCAGAGCCACAGGGATCACGATGGGGCCAAAACCTGACTCGGTTTGTTTGCGAGAGTTACACTGGGTGCACGCACACATACACAAACCCACACTTGTCTAGATTTAAGCATCCATAGCCTGTTGCCTAGCAACTTCAGGCTGCTATCCCCATGACAGCCCTTCCATTACGGGGGTGTGTCTCTGCCAGGAAGCCAGCTGAGAGACTAAGGCAGAGTGTGTGTGTGTGTATGTGTGTGTGTGTGTGTGGGGGGGGGGGGGTGCGCGCGCGCGCGTGTGCTCACAGTGGGTACGATCAGCCAATAGCCTTGACCGTGAACCGGCACACACTCACTAACACACAAAATGTCTAATGATGTAGCTAACAGGAGTTCTTTGATCCCACACTTAATGTCATAGTAATATGACTCAATACGGCTGCTGTCTGTCAGTCAGTTAATATGATTCAATACAGCTGCTGTCTGTCAGTCAGTTAATATGATTCAATACAGCTGCTGTCTGTCAGTCAGTTAATATGACTCAATATGGCTGCTTTCTGTCAATCAGTTAATATGACTCAATATGGCTGCTGTCTGTCAGTCAGTTAATATGACTCAATATGGCTGCTGTCTGTCAGTCAGTTAATATGACTCAATATGGCTGCTGTCGATCAGTCAGTTAATATGACTCAATATGGCTGCTTTCTGTCAGTCAGTTAATATGACTCAATATGGCTGCAGCCTCTTAGTCCTCATATTTTTGATTCCAAACACATTCTACAACTTCCTTTAGACTGACCACTAAATTATCAACATCTGATCTTTTGTTAAAGCACCAATACTTGCTTTGACCGTGAAGCCTTGACCGTGAACCGGCACACACTCACTAACACACAAAATGTCTAATGATGTAGCTAACAGGAGTTCTTTGATCCCACACTTAATGTCATAGTAATATGACTCAATACGGCTGCTGTCTGTCAGTCAGTTAATATGACTCAATATGGCTGCTGTCTGTCAGTCAGTTAATATGACTCAATATGGCTGCTGTCTGTCAGTCAGTTAATATGACTCAATATGGCTGCTGTCGATCAGTCAGTTAATATGACTCAATACGGCTGCTTTCTGTCAATCAGTTAATATGACTCAATATGGCTGCAGCCTCTTAGTCCTCATATTTTTGTTTCCAAACACATTCTACAACTTCCTTTAGACTGACCACTAAATTATCAACATCTGATCTTTTGTTAAAGCACCAATACTTGCTAAAATCACCTACAAAGCTGAAACTCAGTTGCAACCAAAATTGGCCGGCAAATTACCCCACCATATCTCAGATCTCAAACTTTCGTTCTTGATAGCTTGAAGACAAAGATTTTCACTATTGTGCCCTCTGGTTGGTGTTCTTATTGGAAACGCTATGAATGTATCCACAACTAAAATGTTTTCCTTGTGTATCACTTCAGATCTACTGTGGCAATTTTCCAGGAACGTTCTATGACGAAAACTAACTTCCATGGGGGTAAGACTGGGGGTAACATATCCCTGGGCAATCCATATTTATCAAGTTGTACGTTTTTTTTTAATTAAACCAATCAAAGTTGTTTTAAATGTCTTATATTAGCCTCTATTATATTATGTCATGTAAACACTCCCTCGCCCCACAAATCAGCATCCCACCAACGCCCCCCCACAGAAATAGCCGGTACATACTGGAATATTCCAGAAGCTACCAGCTGAGCCAGCCCTGCCCTTACACACCTACCTCCCCTTGGGACTTTGTCAGCGGAGGCCTTTAAGGGCTCCCAGGGAGCAGCTCATGGCGGAGGCCAGTAGCAAAACAGGAGATGAAAAGGGCAAGGCTGCAAGATGGAGAAGAAATGAGGGTGCTCCCATTCTACCAGCGCCCATTCCTCTCAAACCACCACCAGGAGGTGGTCAATATGGCTGCTGTCTGTCAGCCCCAGAGACAATCCCACCACACCATTAAGGGTTTCTTCTTTCACGTTGAATTTGTCTGCGTGTGGCTTACCTAGTTTTAGATTCTTGAACTCTGGTAAATGGGATGAGGCACACAGCTGATAGAAGATATGGTAGTTCCTCTCCTCGTCCGCCTGCACAGACAGACCACACACACACACACACACACACACACACCAACCAACCAACCAACGCAGATACAGATAGACCAACAGAAACACAGAACAGCATTTATATGTGTGGCAGACTCCAGGTGCACTGCTGACAGATGAGGACACCAGCATATTGAGAAGTATCTCTTAAAGGTTTACTGCAGCAGCATATAAAAATGCCTCCTCCTGCCTCCTCTCTCTGCTCCCTCTTGCCCTCTGTTTGAAAAATGTCAAAGGTAATCGAGCAGAGGAGGTGAGGAGAGCGAACATGCACTAAGAATTGCTTGAGTTACATTTTATTGATAAAACTAGAAGTAGCATGTTGTTTTAAATATGTGCGTGACTTTTTCTTTCTATGAACAAACGCTGATTGAAAGATGATTTCAAAACTCTTTTGTGGTAGGATACACACGAGTGTCCTCGATTAGTCTGATATCAACTACCTACTAATGTAATGCATCTATCTTTATAACCCCTTATTGGTTTCCGGATCACGTAGAAAGGAGGACAGAAGAGAGGATTTAGGAGGAACTTCAACCAAATCAGAAAATGGTTAGGAGAGAGTCTAGGGACCACATGACCAGGAAGAACTCAGGCCCTACCCATAACCCCTAACCCAGTTTCCAGCACAGGGCTCCCCTTGTCTTACTGTGTGTTTCTGGTTCTGTTGGTGTATGTGTCTAACCTGGAACACCACTCTGGACTTCTCCAGCAGATAAGTCCGCATGTTAGCTCCAATGATCCGGTAGCGTTTGTCAAAGCCGATCTCAATGTACTTCCCAAAACGACTGCTGTTGTCGTTACGAGTGGTCTTGGCATTTCCTATTGCCTAGAGAACACACACACAGGAGGGAGGTTGGGAGGGAGGGAGGGGGAGAGAGAGAGAGAGAGAATGTGGAACTGTGGCTGTGCATCATGGGTAATGGAGTCTTGCTAGGTTTGCAGTCAAAGCATAGCACAGTCATCATTGGTCATATTTTAGGTAGACATCATTGCAGTCAAGTTAACTAGAGAATTAGATTTCATAATGCCAGCACAGGGACAGAAAGTGTCTAAAGCCAATGTTACTGACTACAGTGGAATCAAGTCCAAAACACACACACACACACAGGGTTAAGTTGGTGTGTTCTCCTCTAGCTGAGCTAAGAGGTAACACACTGATACTGTTCTCTAAAAACAAGGAGGCTTTCAGCTGCAAGGGCACGAATGGTAATGTGTCCTTACTTCAGAAACACGGGAAGGTTAATGTGTGTATGAGGAGAAAATCACACACACACATACGTTTGTATGGCTATCCTCATGGGGACCAGAAAATAGAAATTGCATGCTCCCTTGCCCTAATCTTAACAATAAACCTAACCCTAACCGTAACCTCAATAAAGTAACATTTATGCCTAAACTTTACCTAGATGTAATGCCTAACTGTAACCCTAAACCTAACCAACAACGCCTGGACATAAAAAAAAAAAACAATTCTAACTCTAAAATGAATTGTAAGTTTGACCCTAAACCTAAACCCTGAGCTGGAAATTGACTTTTGCCTCATAGGGAATCTTTTTCTGGTTTCACTATACTCATAGGGACATTTGGTCCCCATGAGTACAGTTAGACCTAAAACACACACACACACACTATTTATTCTCTAATGACTGATTGATTGGCCATCAGGGCTGGGAGAGAACCGGTCATCCATACACCGAAAAGGAGAGGAGAGAGGTAAAAAAAAAAAGAGGATATGGAGTAGAATGGAGAAAAAGAGATGGAGGAGAACGGGGGAGGGGAGAAGAGGAAGAGAGGAAATTAGAAAGAGTGGAAATGGAGGGCGAGAGAGGAGATGGGGGAGGGGAGAGGCCATATGTGCACAGAGGAAAGCAGTAACCGTCCCAGACTCCACATGAGGACAACATGAAGCAGGTTCTGGTGACTGGAGAGATAAGGAGAACAGGAAAAGGAGGAGAGGAAGGAGAGCTAGAAGTCGCAGTGGGGGGGAGAGGACCATACCTCCATGATGGGGTTGGATGCCAGGACCTTCTCCTCTACGTTGGCCTCGGTGGCTGCTCCGCTAACTGTTGCAAAGTACCGCATGGCATATTTAGCCGACACGGTCTTGCCAGCGCCTGACTCACCGCTAACGATTATAGACTGGTTCCTCTCATCTCTAATACAGGAGAGAAGGAAATATGGAGAAGGTGAGGGAACGTGGAGCGTGCTGTGTGTAAATGAATGTTTGTGTGTCAATTCACAAAAATACATGTAGTACCAATGTTTGGAAACACTTGTTAAAACAAGGGTATTTCTTCCGTTTGACTATTTCCCACACTGTAGATGAATTGTGAAGACAACAAAACTATGGAACCATTTAGTTACCAAAATAAGGAAAAATTTCCACTGGTTTAATGCCAATTCTTTGGTTTCTTGGCCCAAGCAAGTCTCTTCGTCTTATTGGTGTCCCTCAGTAGTGACTTCTTTGAAGCAATTTGACCATAAAGGCCCAATTCACACAGTCTCCTCTGAACAGTTGATGTTGAGTTTACTTAAACTCTGAAGCATTTATATGGGCTGCAATCTGAGGAACAGTGAATTGCTGAATTCTGAGGCTGGTTACTCTAATTGACATATCTTCTGCAGCAGAGGAAACTCTGGGTCTTCCTTTCCAGTAGTGCCTCATGAGAGGCAGTTTCATCGTAGCACTTAATAGATTTTTGGAACTGCATTTGAAGAAACTTTCTTGAAAAGTTGACATTTCCCAGATTGACTGACCTTCATGTCTTGTAGTATTGATGAATGGTCATTTCTCTTTGCTTATTAGTGCTGTTCTTGCCATAATATGGATGACTAAAGTACAGACTTAATGATGTTCTTCTGTGTCATCCTTTATAAAACAACCTTATGCATTAATTACTGTATCTATTTGACAGTGTTGATATGCTACAACATGGTTGTTGCTTGCTCCTTGGGGTTTCAGGCTGGGTCTTTTGTAAAAGCACTGTGACAACTGCTGATATAAAAAGGGCTTTATAAATACATTTGATTGATTGATTTGATGTCTTCACTACTATTCTACAATGTGGTAAATAGTAAAACTAAAGAAATACCCTTGAATGAGTAGGTGTGTCCAAACTTTTGACAGGTCCTGTATATAACAAACAACAGAAGATAACAGATAAAGGAGGAGATCAGAAAGAGAAAAAGGAGAAATTGAGGAGAAAACAAAAATGTATAAAATGTTTCTTATTTTCTACTTGCATTGGTAAACAACATTTTCCCCATGCCAATAAAGCTCCTTTGAATAAATAAACACGTTTAACAAAAAAAGAGAGGACGAACTATGCAGAGGCAGAAATAGGAAAAGAAAGGATTGGGGAAAAGAGAGAGGGCGAACTATGCAGAGGCAGAGATAGGAAAAGAAAAGATTGGGGAAAAGAGAGAGGGCGAACTATGCAGAGGCAGAGATAGGAAAAGAAAGGATTGGGGGAAAAAGTGAGAGAAAGAAACAAAGAGCACCAGTCTATTTCTGCTTTAGTTCTGACCTACAAACCCTGAGAGGTTGATGGAAGAAGAGAAGAGGAGCCAGGAGCAGGGAAACCCACGCAGAGAATACATTCAATGATTTGACCAGAAGCCCTCAGACGATCCTTCAGGCTTTCATTTGTGACAGTGTTTGGACCACAGGAAAACGGTGTCTACACTCCTGTTGAGCTGGCAACACACCCGGACATACCTGGCCATTTGTTTGTACGCCTCCTCAGCAACAGCAAAGATGTGAGGATCCATGTCTCCCATGTTCTGGCCGCTGTAGGCATTGATGATGTCACTACCATAGATGGGCAGGTTCTCATAGGGGTTAATGGCCACCAGGACAATACCTACAGGAAGAAAGACCAGAGAGTGGGTCGGCTGCAGTGCAGGCCGGACAGAACATTACCAGGGAAGATACTCAGCGTCTGGTGAGGTCTATGGGCCTATACTTGTTTCACGCAAAGGATATTAAACAAAGTATGAATCACTACTACGTTTGGAGTTTACTGTATACACACTGTGTGTGTGTGTGTGTGTGTGTGTGTGTGTTTGTGTAGTACCACAGTATGTGTAGATGAGTTTGGAGTCAGTGAAGCGGACTTTAAGGTTGTGCAAGACTGCCGGCTCGTGGAGGTAACTGAGAGCTGTGAGGTCATTCTCCCCAACCAGGATGTCAGGGTTCCGAAGGTGCGGAAGGTTCTTGGTCTTCTCATCCAAGTTGTACTCAATGTTCTGGAGAACACAGAATAAACAGAGAAGTTAACGTTGATAATACAGTTGCTCATGACTACATTGTAAATATCCCTAAATCCTCAGAAGGAAAATATGTGCCAATATGCATCGTTTCTTTCAAAACACCTGTTCTCCAACTTGGAATTTCTTGCCTAACTGAAGTTTGAGGGATTTTACTTGTAGATTACTAACATACTGTATATGAAGCATATTACGCACACTAAAAATGTATAGGTTTAAAAAATGTTTGGACCTGTAACAGATCTTTGAGGTTAGGAAGAACACCATCTGTCCACAAGGACAGTAAAATGTAAAGTGTGTGTGTCTCCAGTTACCAAACAACAGGGTTATACAGCCTCCTTCCATTCGTCCTCCAGTACTTACCGTTCCATCCTCCAGAGTGAGGTGTAACAACTTGTCTCCATGTTTGTAGTTCTTTGTGAGCTCTGCTGACTTCCACACCTCCTCTGCATCAGGGATCCACACCCGAGCAAACTGACAGAGAGAGATGGATGGGAAAAGATGGACAGAAAAAGTTAATTGTATAACCTCAAAGTCACATAGCTGCCCTGCAGGGCTCAACTGAAAAAGAGGTGGGAAATTGCAATGTGACTTCTCAAAATAAAGGAAGAAAAATACAGTGCTGACTGAGGCCATTGTTGGTATGTCCATATATGCATGTAACATTATTAATACTCCCATGATAAAAACTATCTATGAATACTGCTGACCATTCATTTAAGCGCCAAACCCAGGACACATGATTCTGTGATCATTTACAACATGTCCCAGCCAAGCCCTAGCTAGAAGCTATCCGCTGAGAAAAAACACAGTTTATACAATTTGGTGGGGGGGGGGGTTCTGGTGGGGGGGATTTCTTTCAGGCTCAGGTACTGATCATCAGCAAGCTTAGTTCACTAAGCCAGTGAGTTAGCCACCTCTGTTTTAAACAGGTGGTTGAAGGGCCTACAGTACTACTGCCAGAGGAGGGTTTGATCCCAAACAGCTCTCACACATTCCAGCTGTAACAGCTTCCATTTGAAAGGTTAAACACAGATGGCCTATCAAATGGGCAATCCATGGCCTTCGCATCTCGCTAAGCAGCTCAATGATGATCAGAATTTATTTCACCGTCCATTTACCACTGAGTATTATGAATACTCCGTCCTGGGGTCAAACACGGGTTCTACTAGGCACGTGTTATAGTGCACAATGTATAAACTGGCATTTTCTCGTCCTTTCCCGTTCCAATGACATGAAAGAAGTAATAAGATTTCACATGAACTGGCATGTGAAATTCCCTTAGCTCCAAACAGACAGGCTGGCAATTAAACAAATTATCAGAACGGAAGTTGTGAAGCAGAAAAAAAAACAGTCACATTTTGTATTCTCAATTTTTAAAAAAAGCTAGCTAGGGTTATTTTCTCTTGCTTTGATGGGAGTCAATATAGCTACTATGAAATTAGAAGAGATGATGGATTACATTACGCCAGCAGATATAAATGTTGTCTCTCCTCTCCGGAACTCACATCTGACTAATAGTTTCACGTTTGATATTCAGGTGGCTTGTCAAAAGCTCTCGCAAAGAAGGTACTATAAAATCAGAAAAATGTAGTGATGAGGTACACACTTGAATTTCATTGACGATTTAACTTTTCCCACGGTTTGCACTAACATAGCCCTGAAGGTTTTATGTTGGTTTTCTAGGGAGTGTCTCAAAAGTGCAATACCTATGATTGCTTATAAGCAACAGAAACATTTTGTAGTTTTGTAGCAACAGAAACATTTTGTAGTTATGTTTTGAAAGAAATCTCTCCTTATGTTTTGAAAGAAATTACTGTATATATTATTTTTTTTACAAATGTGTGTTCTATTACAGCTTAATTAACACGATCTTATTTTTCTTACAATAGACTCATATTCAGATTAATAATTACTCATTATTATTATTATTATTATAACTAATAATTATAACTCATTAAAACAGTTCTACTTTAGTCACTGTCCTTGATATTTAGAATTTTACTGACATTAAATTCAATGTGCCCTTCTATAAGGCTGTTTTTTTTATATCTCACTATCCATATGAGCTAGGAAAATATTTTTTTCCCCTATAACAGCTACACCCAGAGGTACCTCTTATTTTCCATAATTCTCTATATTTTTAAACAAATATCTGTTTTATAACAGCTGTTACTTAGTTCAAATAAAGACGCCCTTTTAAATACAGTGGGGCAAAAAAGTATTTAGTCAGCCACCAATTGTGCAAGTTCTCCCACTTAAAAGATGAGAGAGGCCTGTAATTTTCATCATAGGTACACTTCAACTATGAGAGACAAAATGAGGGAAAAAAGTCCAGAAAATCACATTGTGGGATTTTTAATGAATTAATTGGTAAATTCCTCTGTAAAATAAGTATTTGGTCACCTACAAACAAGCAAGATTTCTGGCTTTCTAAGACCTGTAACTTCTTCTTTAAGAGGCTCCTCTGTCCTCCACTTGTTACCTGTATTAATGGCACCTGTTTGAACTTGTCATCACTATAAAAGACACCTGTCCACAACCTCAAACAGTCACACTCAAAACTCCACTATGGCCAAGACCAAAGAGCTGTCAAAGGACACCTGAAACAAAATTGTAGACCTGCACCAGGCTGGGAAGACTGAATCTGCAATAGGTAAGCAGCTTGGTGTGAAGAAATCAACTGTGGGAGCAATTATAAGAAAATGGAAGACATACAAGACCACTGATAATCTCCCTCGATCCGGGGTTCCATGCAAGATCTCACCCCGTGGGGTCAAAATGATCACAAGAACGGTGAGCAAAAATCCCAGAACCACACAGGGGGGACCTAGTGAATGACCTGCAGAGAACTGGGACCAAAGTAACAAAGGCTACCATCAGTAACACACTACAATGCCAGGAACTCAAATCCTGCAGTGCCAGACATGTCCCCCTGCTTAAGCCAGTACATGTCCAGGCCCGTCTGAGGTTTGCTAGAGAGCATTTGGATGGTCCAGAAGAGGATTGGGAGAATGTCAGAGGAAACCAAAATTGAACTTTTTGGTAAAAACTTAATTTGTCGTGTTTGGAGGAGAAAGAATGTTGAGTTGCATCCAAAGAACACCATACCTACTGTGAAGCATGGGGGTGGAAACATCATGCTTTGGGGCTGTTTTTCTGCAAAGGGACCAGGACGACTGATCCGTGTAAAGGAAAGGATGAATGGGGCCATGTATCGTGAGATTTTGAGTGGAAACCTCCTTCCATCAGCAAGAGCATTGAAGATGATACGTGGCTGAGTCTTTCAGCATGACAATGATCCCAAACACACCGCCCGGGCAACGAAGGAGTGGCTTTGTAAGAAGCATTTCAAGGTCCTGGAGTGGCCTAGCCAGTCACCAGATCTCAACCCCATAGAAAATCTTTGGAGGGAGTTGAAAGTATTGAGATTAACTTTTGTTATTGACCAAATACTTATTTTGCACCATAATTTACCAAAACATTCATTAAAAATCCTACAATGTGATTTTCTGGATTTTTTTTCTCATTTTGTCTCTCATAGTTGAAGTGTACCTATGATGAAAATTACAGGCCTCTCTCATCTTTTTTAGTGGGAGAACTTGCACAATTGGTGGCTGACTAAATACTTTTTTGCCCCACTGTAGATTGATAATCCGATGATATAAACCACCGAAAACAGTAGCATTTTTATCACTGACCATCCTTGTCCGAAATACAACCATTACTGCAATTTAAATTTCAAATGAATGTATCCTTCTCTACTGCTTTTGTTTAAAAGCTCACTATCCATACGATATAGAGAGCTACAGAGATGTTAAACATACACCTCTTATTTCCTCTAAATATTTTCCATTCATTTTTCACAAATTTGTCTAACTACCGCTGTGTCACTTAATGCACAATTGACAGAGTATTGCCTAAAATACATCCTCTGAAGTTAAATTATACAAAAGTCGGTTTACACTATATAACAGGATAAGCCTAATGCACGTGAATCTAAATGCCAGGTAACTAAATTGGCCATTTTGTGAGAGCAAGCTAAATGTTTATTAAAGAGGTACGTGACGCACAGTGCAACTGAAACTCTCAATGTGCCCACCCTTTTGATCTTAATTTGTTGAAAAAAAATGTTGTTTTTTTTTGTATTTTTGTTAACGTTAGCCGTCACGGTCAATTAAACGGTAACACCCTTAAGGCCCCACTCCATAGTACTAGTATCAGTGGGCCTGAGGACAACACAACCACACTAATACGCTCCATCACTAGGCTGCCTCCTGCCTTTAATACAGAACTCCTCTGAAAACCCACTGTATCTGTCAACGAAAGGCATCATAATCTGAATGACTGAAACGGACCTGTGTTTGGTTGGCAGATGGAGGACTGGAGGGAGGGGAGTGGCCTCACTCAGTTAGGATGCTCTCATATCCTCATGACTCAATCTTACCTTCCAGCAACCCTCAGCCAACCTCACACAAACATTAAGTGGAAAACTCTCCAGAGCTTTCCCATAGCCTACAGAGGCATGCCCTCACACAGACAATAATGACCATTATACAGGGCCGCTTACATATTCAGAGCCACGTCATTGTCATGCCAACATGCCCATTACTATTTGCTCCAAACTAAAACAGAACTCAAACACGCGGGTATTGTCCCAAGGATGCCAGACCTTCTGTCATTGTTATGTCATTTTAATGGTCAGTGCTTAAACTACGGGTCACCTGATTTGTGGAAAAAATTTAACTTTTTGGTTTTTGCTTTGATCTAGAAACCAGTTAACCTCCGGTAGCCAACAAATGTGGTTCAAATAAACAGAGTGGTTTATTTTAGTTTTTTTATGCATTTCATAACATTAGCCCATTTCCCCCAGAACAAGATATCATTACTAATCAGTATAAAACTTTGGGAGTCGATAAAATCACTTTTTTCAAATCACATGGTTGCGAGGGAAAAATGTATAGCAAAAACGTGTCACAAATATTGGAAAAAGAACTCTGGTATTATAAATCGGCCATAACTGGCTTAAATAGACTCTTCACACTGCAGCATTTAACACTGAAAGGTCAGAGCAGACAGTGTGTGTGTTGAGAAGCGCAGACTCAAAATAACCCTGGTACCCTATAGCACAGATACATCCTACAGCACAGATACGTCCTACAGCACAGATACGTCCTACAGCACAGATACGTCCTACAGCACAGATACGTCCTACAGCACAGATACGTCCTACAGCACAGATACGTCCTACAGCACAGATACATCCTACAGCACAGATACATCCTACAGCACAGATACATCCTACAGCACAGGCAGACACATCCTATGGTACAGACACAGGGACTTCTGCCACTCTCCATCCCTGCATCAAGGAGGCGTTTTTGCCAGTTCCTCCCCAGAAGAAAGCAGTTTACAGCTCAATGCTTAGCAACAAAGGAGGGAGAGGGAGACAGAGAACGAGAGGGGGAGAAGTAAAATGAGGAGAGAGGTAAAAATAGTCTCTCCCCTCACAGGGTAGCATCATTCCCACATCAGACACCGAGGAGCGTACTTCCTCCTAATCTCTCTCACACACACTTTCCTCAGCAATGGAGTGCGTAAACCATTTACTAGTTCACATTGAAAGAGAAACCGATATCACAGCAGGATGAGTGTCATATTTATAGAAAATCCCCTGGGTGTCGGCGTAGAGGACAGATGAAGGGTAACATGCACACACACAGTTGTTTTGCTATCCTTGTGAAATCCATGTTCCCTACCCCCTAAACCTAACCTTAACCTCAATAACCTATCCTTCATGCCTAAACTGAATTTAACTCTAATGCCTAAGCGAAAACCAAATCCCTAACCCAAAAAGTAACACCGATTCTAACACTATGCCCAACCCCAAAGTGAGAGAGCAGGAACTCTTCTGGGGCCCCGTTCACCTCTTTATAAGCCAACTACCACAGTAGTATTGTGCGTGTGTGTGTGTGTTTGGCAGGTTGGAAGCAGGGTAAAGCCAGTAAATACTCAGGTTGGCCCCTTAATCCAGGACTGACTAAGGGACTAAAGATCAGCACAGGATTTATTCTGGATTTACCTCTAATCTAATCCCTACAAAGAGAACCACACCTCCAGACCCACCCACACACTTGGTCAAAATGGTGAGTAGCCTATGTATGAGTTTATGCCAGTCCTTACAAATCTGTGAATGACTGCATTCTACATTAGGGTGTAAGAATACAGGGGCTAGAAGATAAGGGGAGAGTTCACAGGAAGGAGATATGAACAAGACTCTGCAACTCCCATCCTGCAGAGACCAAACAGGATTTTCATCCTCTATTAATAAAGGACTAATTCAGATCTGGAACACCACATGTGTCAGAAATACACTGACGGATGTGGCTTGTAAAACCGTGTCAGTGAGTTTAGTCAATTAAGTTGTTATCTTAGCAACTGAAAACACTAGTCACCAAGGCAGTGGTGCCCAAGCTTTCTCAAAACGATATTCAACAGAAAAGTGATTCGTTTTTTCTTAACATGTTCTGTGTTCCAAAGGAAATCAATTAGCCATTTTGTTTGAGAGCCTTACTTGCTCTAATGTATGTCTCATACTGATCGCCACAGTGCCCTGGAAAATAAGGCTCCCAAAAAGACAAACAGCCTAGACTTGGTTATCCTGAATGCCATTCCAGGTGTTACCACACCCCTGCAGCCTGGGTTTGAATGTGACCCATAATCATCCAAATAAAGCATAGAAATGCTTGAAAATCTTTCATTACAAACCAAATACAACAAAACCCTCTCAGCTATAATGTGTAAATCACGTACATATACTTAACAGAAATACGTAGAGTCTGATGACTACTGACAGGACAAGAGGGTAAAATGAAGTGTGATCGTATCACCCCACAAGGTCTGCAGCAGGGAAACTGCTTGCATTTCCCAAGGAAATTAAAGACAGATTGTCTGTTTTATGAATCCTTGTAAACATCCAAAGCACGTACGGATCCTTTAAATATGCAGAAGGTTCTGGAAGAAGGCAATTGACCCCCCTACACCAAAGAATCTATTAAAATGACAAGAACCGAGATCCAGATGGACTCCCTGTTGAATTCTATGTAAGCTTC
This sequence comes from Esox lucius, assembly GCF_011004845.1. Classification (NCBI taxonomy): domain Eukaryota; kingdom Metazoa; phylum Chordata; class Actinopteri; order Esociformes; family Esocidae; genus Esox; species Esox lucius. The sequence continues at coordinate 27,102,804 of NC_047570.1, read as the reverse complement.
AGCTATGCTGCCTCAATCCTACAAAAATGGAATCTTGTAGTCAGGTTCCTAAAGTGGATTCAAGCTCTATTTAAGTACACTTGTGCAAGAATATTTTTTACCCAATATTGGTCGCAAATTGTGGAATAATCTTATATCCTGTCAATGTTTGTTTTAAGAGCTCTTTGTTCTACATTTATTGAATGCACTTTTTTTTTTTTTTATGTAAGGAATCAATCATGTGTAGCTACTGGACATTACCACAAGGGTCATGGGTCATCCACCTACAAGCCCAGAGACTGTTATTTCAGGATGGTTTTACCTGCTCTCCTTTCCTTTCTGTCAATCTGTCCCTACAGGCTTGGAAGGCCTTCTTAACATCCTGACGGGCCGGCAGATGTGACCGTTCCACTGTTTCATAATCCTATCCTACAATTAGAACTTTTGTTTCCAGCCAGCCTCTTTATTCCAGCCGGCTGAGTGGCGGCGTACAAAGCTGAGGCACAAGATGCAGCGAATGATCAGTTAAATCGAGGAGCTGGGAGAGAACAGGAATCCAATCATCTTGCCTTCTGAAGCAGGTTATAGGGGAGGTCTAGGACTCAGTTACCTACAACCTAAACTATCTAAACTGTATAATGTGTGCTGTTAACCAGCTGGTTCTCTGCTTTTGGGGGAGGTTCTGTCCACCCAGCTGTTTGTTTCTGGACCAAAGTGAACCCTTAGCCTCAGTGGTGTATTGTCTAGCTTGGGTTTTAATCTCTTCAGCTTAGATTCCATTCCCTGTACTGACATGTCATTTGCCAAAGAAACTAGGATTTCTTCAGTCTTTAAGTATATTATTGAACACTCAATGAGCTTGAGGGGAGCAGAGGATTTAATCCTGATTGGATAACTATGACAATGATCAGGAGAACAGGACTCACACCAGTACCAGTCTTCCTTTAAGCACTGGCAGCCAATATAGCTGTCTGGAGGACAAGAACTAACTGCATACAGGGACAAGGGTCTGTGAACATGGTGTGCATAGCTGTGATCTTTCAATGAATAGGGAGATCTGGAGCTGTCCCATGTCTTCTTATTCAGGGAAGATTTGAGCAGGATTTCTGGGGGCTGAATGGTGAAAGGCTCAGTGTAGTGTGGGTTCGTGACCCAACAAAAATGTTTGCTTTTCATCTCTGATAGCTATGTTCCATTGCAGCACTGCGGATTAGCACATTGACTGACTGCAGATCGGAGGAGGAGGAGGTGGTTTGAACTGAAGCCTGGCCTCGCTCTGCAGCATGGTGCCTTCAGTGCTGAGGAGGAGGATAAAACACAGTGTGGGGCTGTAGCCTACAGACCCTGGCCTGGCCTCACTGCTAAACTGGAGACCAATGTTCCCAGGCCCCCATTATTACGTTCTTCCAAATGTCTTCCAATAAACAGTTTGCACTTAAATTGAACGTTTGACTACCAGTCTTTCATCCTGAATGCAGCCTTGCCATCAGGGTGTGTGTGTGTGTGTGTGTGTGTGCACGCATGCGTACGTACGTGCGTGCGGATGTGTGAGCAATAGAACTAATCTCTCTGAGACTCTGGCCCCCTCATCACATGACCTGGGTCATCACATGACCTGGGTCATCACATGACCTGGGTCATCACATGACAATGCATCAGGTGATAAACTGCTGCTTTTCTGTTAAATGCTGTTCAGTACCCACCTTAGCAGGCACAGCGGGAAGATGAGGAGAGAAGGGGAGAAGAGAGGAGGGGAGGAGAGAAGAGAGTAGGGGAGGAAGAGAGGAGGGGAGGAGAGAAGAGAGTATGGGAGGAGAGAGGAAGGGAGTAGAGAGGAGGGGAGAAGAGAAGCAAAGCGGACCTTGAGAAAAATATTTTTTATGGAAAGCTCCGAAATCCAGAGAAACACAACCTAAAGTGCTTAGTCTCCATCTTTCCCTCCCTTTCTCATTACTCTATCTTCTGACTATTCTTTCTCTATCATCCCTCCTTTCCTCCCATCCATGTCAACAGTGTCACTCAATATCATTGTTTAACGGTAATGTATCTAATCTCATTAGTCTGGCCTGGTCTACCACACAGTCATTGGACCAACAGCAGTACAGTAAGTTACAGTGCCCGAGCCTTGGCTATGACAGTACTGTAGGCTACAGTGCACAAGCCTTGGCTATGACAGTACAGTAGGTTATAGTGCACAGGCCTTGGCTATGACAGTACAGTAGGTTACATTGCACAGGCCTTGGCTATGACAAATACAGTAGGTTACAGTGCACAGGTCTTGGCTATGACAGTACAGTAGGTTACAGTGCACAGGTCTTGGCTATGACAGTACAGTAGGTTACAGTGCACAGGCCTTGGCTATGACAGTACAGTAGGTTACAGTGCACAGGCATAGGCTATGACAGTACAGTAGGCTACAGTGCACAAGCCTTGGCTATGACAGTACTGTAGGTTACAGTGCACAGGTCTAGGCTATGACAGTACTGTAGGCTACAGTGCACAAGCCTTGGCTATGACAGTACTGTAGACTATAGTGCACAAGCCTTGGCTATGACAGTACAGTAGGTTACAGTGCACAGGCCTTGGCTATGACAGTACTGTAGGTTACAGTGCACAGGCCTTGGCTATGACAGTACAGTAGGTTACAGTGCACAGGCCTTGGCTATGACAGTACTGTAGGTTACAGTGCACAGGCCTTGGCTATGACAGTACAGTAGGTTACAGTGCACAGGCCTTGGCTATGACAGTACAGTAGGTTACAGTGCACAGACCTTGGCTATGACAGTACAGTAGGTTACAGTGCACAGGCCTTGGCTATGACAGTACAGTAAATTATTACACACGAGACGTATAGCCCAACGGGACAACACTGATAACAATGTTCTAATCCCTAAACTGACAAGGTAAAATAATCTGCCCTTGAGTAATGCACTAAACCCGAATTCCTTCCATATGTTGCTCTGGATAACAGGCTCTGCTAATGGTTGAAACTGGCTGTACTGTCTGTGGATTCTGTGTTCAATGAAGCACCAAGTCCTAATGGAACCCCTAACGTATCTTCCTTCATCATCAAACACAACACAGGTCATGACAGACAGGGAGCACAAACACTCTTAACAGAATTCCACTTACTTTGACAAACATATAATCCAACTCCTGATTCTCGTTCATCTTCACTCCTCTGATCCCAGATTATTATGATTTTTTTCTCCAATCTCTGTCCACAGTCCCCCCTCCTTTTCACCTCCTGTCCCCCCTCCCTCACCACCTCTCACCTTTGACACACACACCCCTGAAGGAAGGTCAATCGATTAGCGATGAGTTACAGCGTAGTGGACATGAATTATTCCCATTGTGTCTGATAGCAATCAGGGTTTCTTCTGTTACCCTCAGCCCTCTACTCTGCCCTGGTCCGCCGCTGCCATAGGACAAGCCAGCTGTCATTCAAAAAGAACAGCTCCACCCTTCCAGTCCAGACTACCACCCCTCAGTCACATGAGACCAGAGGCAGACAAAAAAACAAAACACACAAAGACAAACCAACATACAGACCCACACAGACAGACAGACAGACAGACAGACGCCAGGAATCACAACGAAACACTGCGATCAGAAAGTCACACAACACACGCACACATGCACGCACACACGCTAAAAAAAAAGTGTGTTCACCTGCGTGTCTGTGTGTAGGTGTGAGGAGCAGCAGGATGTAGAAGTGAATACAACTTTTCTGCTCAATTACCATAACTGAGTTACCGTGGTAATCTAATGCACATGCCCTGCATCAGTGCCAGAAGAGAACACACACGTAAGAAATGGTCCAGGAGTTGGTTGTGACCAGCTGACTAGTAGCATGATAGTGATGTGGAATTTAAGCTATTTCGCCTCTGGCCTAAGTACAATCCAACTGTTGAGCAGATGAAATGGGTTCAAACCCAGTCTGTCAAAACGTCACCAATGTGACAGGCGTCTATGGAAATGGCATGTGAATGAACAGTGTCAGCTAGGATTTAAAATATATTCCCAATTTTCTTGTGTTATCAGTGTAGCGTATTATAAATGTAGAAATATATTTGAAGGGTAGTAAAACGCAATTTTCATCATGTTTCTTAAGTTTCCTGAACTATGTGGAAAACATGTGGGTCAATTTCAACACCATAAGTATACTTATTAGTGAATACTACATAAATACTATTTACTGCACTAAACTACAACTTAGTGGTTCCAAAATATTTTTTTGCCTTGGTTACATGTGGCCCGAGGAGTGTTTTAAGCTCTGAGTACTAGAGAGATTTTGTATCATTCTCTTCTGAGTTACTAAACATTTGCTCTCCCTTAAGTGATGCCATATAGCCATGACATTCAACTCCAACATTCGAAGTAGGTTGCACTCTACCGGGTCTTCTATTAAACCTTTAATTAAAGACCAGTTTGAACGCAAGTCTTCATCAGGTAGAAGACAAAACCAGCAAGGCTCCAGACATCATAGGGTAAGACTTGAAGAGTCACGTAGGTTACATGACTGACTACTGAAGCTGACTATAACCTGATGATGACTACAGCCTTTGTTCACCAACCCATGACAGCGGAGATTAATGCTGTCAAAATAACTTGACATTTTTCTAAAGTAGGAGAGAATGTGAACTGTAAGAACTGTGGTTTTGGTACCAACAAAACCACGATTCTGGGTTTGGTACCGACACCAGGGCTTTCAATTTGATTGCTATGTGTCCCACTTCCACAAACTTAGCAATTAATTTCTTTCAATAAAAAAAAGATGATCTTTATCGTTTCCTCGTTCCTTCTGAACATTAAGTGTCTTCTGACCCTCCCACGGTCGGAGCAGACAGAAGACAAAGCCAGTTGTGTATTTAGCAGTGGACCCTGAATGAATGGTTTGTCGGTAATAGACAGAAAAAAAGTGTTCCCTGACCTCAACCACACAGAAGAACTACAAACTCACAAGGACACTATGGACAAATCTAAATAATACTTAAATACCTTTTAATACCATTTAGGGCTGATTTCACAGACCCAGATTGCATTGCAAGTGGAAAACTAGTCTAAAGCACTCCAAACTTAGACCAGTAGTGTTGTTTACATGACGATGTTGTATTCCTCGAAATACAGTTTTAGTTTTCTCAATTTAATTCTCATTTCAAATAAACAGGTACATCCTGTGTTTACCGGTCAGTTTGGTTTTGGGAAGAGTAAGTGTATACATCACAGCAAACGAAAGTTAGTATTCACTAGCTAGAAAGCATGCTATCTATTTTATCTTTGATATTCACCTCTGACAGTCAAAATGTATTTGCTTGAGGGAGAAAGGAAAATACATACAGGTCTATTCAGGTCGACATTTCTGTATTGTACATTTGTTATTCTAATTTTTTGAGATACTGGATTTTTCATTTCCATGAGCTGTAAGCCGTAATCATCAAGATTGAAACAAACAAAGGCTTGAAATGTTTCACTTCATGTGTAATGAATTTAGAACATATGAAGGTGTCACTTTTTGATTTGAATTATGGAAAACAAAATGAACTTTTCCACAATATTCAATTTTTTTTAAATGCACCAGTATATATTATGTCTGATACAGCCTGCCTTGTTCTAACCATAATACACAGATGCTGAATTGACCGAATAGATGCTTGGATAGCAGCTAAAGGGGGGCATAATCCCCAGCACTATCCCAGAATATCCAGGGGCATTGTGTACTTTGTGTATTATAACATAGCAAAAAAAGAGTAGGATGAGGAATATGAACAATATGGGTAGAACTATTGAATATTATAGATATACAGTGGGGAGAACAAGTATTTGATACACTGCCGATTTTGCAGGTTTTCCTACTTACAAAGCATGTAGAGGTCTGTAATTTTTATCATAGGTACACTTCAACTGTGAGAGACGGAATCTAAAACAAAAATCCAGAACATCATACTGTATGATTTTTTTATAATTATATATTATATATATTTTATTGCATGACATAAGTATTTGATCACCTATCAACCAGTAAGAATTCCGGCTCTCACAGACCTGTTAGTTTTTCTTTAAGAAGCCCTCCTGTTCTCCACTCATTACCTGTATTAACTGCACCTGTTTGAACTTGTTACCTGTATAAAAGACACCTGTCCACACACTCAATCAAACAAACTCCAACCTCTCCATAATGGCCAAGACCCAAGAGCTGTGTAAGGACATCAGGGATACATTTGTAGACCTGCACAAGGCTGGGATGGGCTACAAGACAATAGGAAAGCAGCTTGGTGAGAAGGCAACAACTGTTGGCGCAATTATTAGAAAATGGCATAAGTTCATGCAAGATCACACCTCGTGGGGAATCAATGATCATGAGGAAGGTGAGGGATCAGCCCAGAACTACACAGCAGGACCTGGTCAATGACCTGAAGAGAGCTGGGACTACAGTCTCAAAGAAAACCATTAGTAACACAATTCCGTCATGGATTAAAATCCTGCAGCGCACGCAATGTCCCCCTGCTCAAGCCAGCGCATGTCCAGGCCCGTCTGAAGTTTGCCAGTGACCATCTGGATGATCCAGAGGAGGAATGGGAGAAGGTCATGTGGTCTGGTGAGGCAAAAATAGAGCTTTTTGTTCTAAACTCCACTCGCCGTGTTTGGAGGAAGAAGAAGGATGTGTACAACCCCAAGAACACCATCCCAACTGTGAAGCATGGAGGTGGAAACATCATGCTTTTGGAATGCTTTTCTGCAAAGGGGACAGGACGACTGCACCTTATTGGGGGAGGATGGATGGGGCCATGTATCGCGAGATCTTGGCCAACAACCTCCTTCCCTCAGTAAGAGCATTGAAGATGGGTTGTGGCTGGGTCTTCCAGCATGACAACGACCCGAAACACACAGCCAGGGCAACTAAGGAGTGGCTCCGTAAGAAGCATCTGAAGGTCCTGGAGTGGCCTAGCCAGTCTCCAGACCTGAACCCAATAGAAAATCTTTGTAAGGGGGCTGAAAGTCTGTATTGCCCAGCGACAGCCCCGAAACCTGAAGGATCTGGAGAAGGTCTGTATGGAGGAGTGGGCCATAATCCCTGCTGCAGTGTGTGCAAACCTGGTCAAGAACTACAGGAAACGTATGATCTTTGTAATTGCAAACAAAGGATTCTGTCCCAAATATTAAGTTCTGCTTTTCTGATGTATCAAATACTTATGTCATGCAATAAAACGCTAATTAATTACTTAAAAATGATAGAATGTGATTTTCTGGATTTTTGTTTTAAATTCCGTCACTTAGTTGAAGAGTACCTATGATAAAAAATTACAGACTTCTACATGCTTTGTAAGTGGGAAAACCTGCAAAATCGGCAGTGTCCCCCCCACTGTAGCAGGTTTAGCAATGATATACAACTATGTAAATTAGCCGGCAAAATCCAAAATACAAGTGTGTATGTCAAAAAGGCTCAGGCGAAGGTATGGTGAAACGTAAACACAGAAGGCATGCTAGGATCAAAGAACGTTGGAAAGTAGAGGTGTAGTGGTACATGTATCCATACCATATGGCTCGGTACAGGACATTCAGTTTGGTACGCGCTGTGATCCGGATGAATACAGACTCATTTTAACTACGCACATTACTTTTGTGTGTGGAACAAAAATTATAAATTCTCCCGGAGACGGATTTTGGAGCCTTAACTTAGAAACTGAAGTTGCCTAGGGCTGAATCTCAAATCTCACACTACATACTACAATTATGTACTGTTCAGTATATAGTAAGCTAGTATGCCAGTATTGGGACTGACAGGGACTTACTACCTTGTCATAAAATTGCGTCTCACAACATAAGAATTTTGTCGCGCATTAACATAACAGAATATTTACCTAGACACCATTGAGCATTGCGTTAAACTGACTAACGTGTTTTACGAATTTACTACCACCACAAATAGTATCTTCAAACTATATGGCTTTTGCAACTGGCCATTTTAATAGCTTAGAAGCGAGTCATACTAGTATCTTACTACTAATAGTCATTAGAATTTAGCAATTGCTTGCGAGACTGAAGACAAACTTTACACTGCAAAAACTATTTCATTTCATGGGAAAGCAACGTTCATTTTTCCTTGATGCGTGAATGACATCAACATCGCTGACGTTAACTGATTTTTTCGAAAATCGTGAAAACCCATCTTTTACTGCACAAGGGGTTGCACCAAAAACCATGCACGGATGCATGCTTGGAAAGTACACCAGAAACAGTAGACCATCCGGGAACTTTTGGTAAAATTATTTTTAGCGTTCTGTGGTTTTGGACATTTCTTCTCGCATGCTAATCTGTCAAATAGTATGCAAGTATGCGATTTGAGATTCAGCACATTATGCATCCTCGTAAATAAATATTGCGAATGCAAACGACAAGTCAGATCTTGAGGACCCTCCTGTATTCTTCGGGTCTCCTGTTTAAGAAAACTTCATAACAAATGAAAATAAATTATATAAGTTATATAAATTATGTTTTGCATGTCTTTTTTCCAATGTACCGAAATCGTACTGAACCGTGTGTACCATTACACCCCTATTAGAAACCGATCACAAACTCTTGAACATGCTTAGTATTTCAGTTACTGGGAGCTGGGAGGAGTGCTGTGTTCATTGTGACTGGGATCTGGAGGATCTTAGGATCTGGAGGCTATTTGTCATCCTGGTGATTTGGTTAAGAGATGAAACTGCGAAAAGATCTTACAGATATGGCAATGAGTGAAACCTCAAATCTCCTCTCCCACGTCCTCTGTACCTTTCTTATGATCACTGCATTTTCCACTATTACAAATATTGTTCTGAGATGAGAGACAAATATTGTTCTGATATCCACCAACAAAAATGGGCCAGCTAAGCGAAGCAACCAATTTTCACATAGTTTGTTGAGGTTAAAGTTTACGCTCACCTCGATGACATCACTGCTGAAGAACAGAAGCTGTGTATGGTGGCTATAGGAAATAGTTTGCTAGTACCAGTTTGAATTCAGGCAATTCCGCTGGCTGTTTTGTCAGTGTTCAATTTAAAAAGAATGTATGCTACCGCGACAGACTGCTGAACGTAGTTTTCTGCTTGCAATGCAGCTTTGAGATAGCGATACAAACCCTTTCCACTCATAAATTTGGACGATACTAATAATGCTAATTACAGACTGGGACAGAGGTGAATAATGGATTGTGCCATCTGGAATTTCTCTTCGTAAGTGAACTTTGAGAAAATTTTGAATTTTGAACAAAATTCCCTTTAAGTGGTTCCAGAGAAAAGAATAAATACACTTCTTTTTTTTGACTTGATTTCCCTTCTCCAACATGGGAATAGTCCACAGAACCTTGATTTCAGTTTTGTTTGTCCATTCTGAGACAAATCTGTGATTTTGGAAGCAATGTAATGTTCATAACACTGGAATTGACCATGTCTACAACATCCACAAACTCCTTTGCTTTTAGGGTGAATAGATCTGGTAGTAGTAATCCAGAGGAACTGGACACGTCAAGGTATCGGTCATTCACATTAACACACACCACAGAAACACACAGCGCACTCTGTTAGTTCTGAATACAGCAGCTGGCCTAGTGGGGGGAAGGGAAGCTGCCCCTCGCACTCCCCTCCACTAGCCTATCTGAATGTTCATCTTTCTTACACTGTTGGTCAAAAACAAAAACATCATCATAGTAGCATTATTTTCATATTTGGAGTTGGGGTCTTTTTTTCCATTGTCTTTATTCTGGCACTGTTATTTGTTTTTTATAACACATAAACAAAGAGTTTTAATTAAACCTAATATAATGTCTCACAGACCTCTCGTTCTGCTCTGGCTCAACTACTGGCCAGATTTTAGCCAGGATGCTAAAATGAAAAATAATGAAAAAACTGTGACGTAAGCGGGACACGTGACGTCACCATGGCTCTCAGCATCATTCTTCGCGGTACCCAAGCGAAAGGATACCTCCCGCATAAAAATATTTATCTCTGATAAAAGTAAAATCACGTAATTAGTTACATCGGTGATCACAATGTTGACAACATTTGTAAATCTATTACTTAGCACAAAAAAAGACAAAGATTCCATTCTGCATGGTGGTTTGGCCTCGATGGGAGAGGTCAGTGCGACGCGAAATGTATAAGGACAGACTTCCAGAAAATGTTGCCAAATTACAAACACTTCAACTCTGACCTGCAGAAGAAGACGTGTAGGTCCAATAAAAATCTATTAAATAAAATAGTATTTTTGAACCAGGAGCTATTAAGGGCAGGGCCAGAACAGAGGTAGAATTTCAGAGCCCACCGCATCGGCTCCGCCGCTTTGTCAGATGAGCTGCAACTGCTGCACCCATTTTAACACAGCAGAGCTAAATATAGAAGGCACTTTTCCCGCATGTTGCCTGACTGTTAACCAATATTCCTCCAGCAGGACGCTGCTTGAAAATCTTTTCATTCATTCCAAAAAACACGCAATGATTTGCAGTGCGCGAAGCTTTATGACCAGCCAATCTCGCGGTTTGGACCAAAGACGTAATTATAATTCATTACCGCAATCAGCGAATTGATGATAATAAACAGACTCTTTGCTTCAGGTCATACAAAAAAGAGCAACACACTATCAATAAAAACACAAAGGCAAAGCTTGGTGATGTTGGCTGCGTTACCTTTGTGTACAGCTCCGACGCTGCCATACTGGAAGAGCTGTCGTGTCCTTTTTCCATGAATCTCAGCAGTTAGATTTAAACATCAGCAGTAGCTTGGTAGCACGTCCGTATGAGAATCGAATATGCGTTTTCCTCGCAGTGAATACATAAAATGGCACCAGGTTCAGCTTACTCTCCTCAGGGTAAAACACCTACTACCACCATGATACCTGAAAACCTCGATATTTTGGCGTCTCTCTGAGCATTCTGGGTATGATGGATAAAATGATTCAGTGTAACGCGGCTGTTGCTATGGGTTCAGAAGCATAAGTAAACTGCGCTCCCCTGTGGCCAAGAGATGACATTGCTTTAGTTTTACAGTATGGACGCACGGTAATTTAATTAAAACCCTAACCAAAAATGAAATGTACATACAAGAGTACATAGAGTTCACATAGACAATGGCTAAATTTGTAAGCAACACTTTTTAAACATTAAATTAAGCTTCATATCAGTAAGAATAAAATAAAACGGAATATCAGAGTCTTTTAAATCCACAGTTACATTTTTTCCATTTAAATTAAGTTCGCCTAATCAGTCCACAATCTTCTGTCCACAAGAACCTGCCCAAAATAAATGGACTAGAGTTACAACAACAAAATATATTCGTAATCAGCAGCAGTTTTAAATCTGTGAACAACAAAGTGTGTGCAGGGTAGATACTGGGAATATGATATCTCTCAATCTCTCAATATGATAACGTATCAAAGCTGTTACTATATTTATAAAGCGTCATACGCTTGTCCAAAACCACACAGAGTTACGTTTAACTGCATCAAAAAGCTTGTAAAAATATACAATTGAAAACTATCTCAGCTCTGCTCAAAATTCACTGTACTTCTAGATCCCAATCACCCGAATTCTGACCACCTGTTTCACATCTACCAATCCCCAGTTACTATATAGCTCTCCTCAGCCCCGCACCCTTTGTGAAGAATTATATTTTGCGTCTACTAACCAAGTCCGTTGACTTCAAGTACCGATTCTCTGCCTGTCTGCCTTCTTGGATTACCCGTTTTGCATGCCTCTCGGTACCTTCGACCGCCTACCTGATAACTGGTGTTCCGAACCTCCTGACTGGCCTCTGGATTTCCCACGTAGCCTTCTGACCGGCCTCGTCGCCCTTCTAACGGACTAACTGTTCTTTCTGTCCCGAATCTATCTATTTGAACTGTTACACAATAAACTGTTGCGCTCCTGCACTTGGATTACCTTTCTGTGTTCTGGAGTATTCGTTACAGTATTGTGTCATTAAGACAGGCATCATCCCTAGATCAATTACTCTCTTAAAGGCAAGAAATACAAAATCAACAATATACTCCTGAAAAACTATAGAATTGACTAATGAGGCCATCATTTCCTGAAGATGTGTTCTCTCTACTTGCTGATACATTTTTCCTCTATAAATTCTGTATAGGCTTGAATGGGTCTAGAATGACAATTATATCACCAATATTGCAGGCATTACTTTTGTAAAGAGTTATGGAAGTCTGAGACATTTGGAAATATCCTTATGGTTTTGGATTTCTTTGCCATCTATATTAAATGTATCAGGAAATGTAAACTCTGATGTTGTTTTCACCTTTCTCCAACCATTTCCTTCTTGATCAGACAAATGCTTCTTTTGCTCCAGTTTCAGTTGTAAAGAAAATAATGTACCCTTCATCAAGGAGTTTAAATTAAGTATTTCCATAACAAGTTTCTTTGAAGGTTTGTCATTAAACTCAACAGTCACACAGACAAAGTATCTCATCTCCCACATTACACCGATACTGTCATGCGAAAAAATGAGGACACCTCTTAAAACATTTAGTGATTTTCAAAGAGATAAGGCCATTTCAGTCTTTGACCTTCCTTCAAACAATAGCTATAGATAAAGGTGATGTAACTGAACCAAAAACAATGAAAATGTAACTGTGTTATCATTTATTTAACAACTAAAAGAGCAATCCTTCTGAGGAAAACATTAGGACACCCTGTGCCCTAACAGCTGGTATTGCCCCCTTTGGCTGAAATACCCTCAATAAGATGTTTCCTGTAACTGTCTACCAGTCTCCAACTTCGACTGGGAGAATGTGTTTCCATACTTCTACATGCAGCTGTGATATTTGAAGGGTTACTTGCATGCACAGCCCGTTTCAAATCACCCCACAGGATCTCAATAGGATTAAGATCCGGGCTTTGACTTGGCCATTCCAGAACTCTCCATTTCTTTCTTTTGAGACATTCCTTGGTGGATTGACTGGAATGTTCTTGGTCATTGTCATGGTGCATGGTCCACATCCACTTCAAGCTTAAATTTTTGGACAGATGGTCTCACATTTTCAAGCACCCTCTGATCCAAATAAAGAATGCATAGTAGATTCTATGACAGTGAGCCGACCAGCCCCTGCAACGCAAAGCAGCCCAAAACCATTTCCACCCCCATGTTTCACACTTGGTATGAGGTTCTTGTGCTCAAATGCTGTCTTTGGTTTGCGACAAACATATCTTCTGTTACTGTGCCCAAATAATTCAACTTTGGATTCATCTGTCCACATTGTTCCAGAAGTCCAGGTCTTTACATCTAATTGCTAGGACCAGGACTTTGCATCTAATTGTTTGGGGTGTCCTAACTTTGTCCTTAAAAGGAAAATTGCATTTCTATTAATTAGATTTTACAAATCATTTGTACAAGACACTACTTCAGTTTTATTGTTGTTGTTATACTACCTCCAGTTCTCAAAATTGAAAAAAAAATGATAAAATGTCCATATGTTTAAATATATTAGAAAAGACAACAGTTGTCATGGGGTCTCCTATCTTTCTCACATGACTGTACATCTGATTGCTCAGGTACATTTGACTTTTCGGCAATTGCTATTGATGTAGTTTGCTGTTTATTCCTTTGAATAAACATTTTCAATAAACTGCTTCTTAATAAATTCTGTAAACAATTTGTTTAAGAAAAATTACTGTTCTGCAAAAAGCTATTTAGAATCCTAAGTCTTAAAATAAATAGTCATAAAAAATGCATAACAAATCCCATGTTTTTTTCTGTGTTGTATAAAATATACCTGAAACTGAATAATGCCTGTCAGATTTAAAGCAAGGGTAGGCAACCCTTAACAGTCATTTCATGTTTTTGATTTTACCTGCTTAAAAGACAAGCTGTGTTGAATTGAGGCAATAATTGAACTGCTTAGCTACAGTCTACTTGGGGACTAAAGTGTCTGCAGTAGAACTACCTGAGGCAGTCCAGAAATAGACTATGTTGCCTACTACTGTATAGTTCTTTCTGAGCAGTGATAGTACTGTTCTAGCTGTTTCTAATTATATTAATCTTTGCCGTACCTCTCTTCCTGTAAACTGAATTACCAGAGAACTCCTTATCTTTCTAGATAATCATGGATTGTGTATGCTGCTGACATAAAATGCATTTATTTGTTCAGTAACATTCTACATTCTTAATAAAATTACTATCTTGTGAAATAATTTATGGATTATCGTATGATCTCATTAAACTGCATGGAGACAGAAGTCACAAACACCAGCAGTATTTGTGCAAAACTATTTTATTTACATAACAAAATGGCACAAAGTGACAGCAGGAGGGTTGTATGGGGACAGTCGCATACATGCACACCTCAAACCTCAACAATGTAGTGCAGGGGTAGTCAACCCTGGTGCTGGAGGGCTACGGTCATTTAAACGTCCTGCAGTTAGAAATGTTGTGAACAGAGCTGATCCAATTACTTGTCATTCATGTCAGAGGCATGTTCGATCAATACATGCTATTTCTATCTGAATGCACCCCTGGTGTTGAATTTTAGCCGAAACCAAACTGATCAAGATCAAGTGAGGTGAGGAACGGGACCAATTACATTGTATACTACTAAATGTTTTGGCCAAACAGTTCCCATTGGATGGATGCAGGCAGGACCCTCCCAGTTTTAATGATTTGTAACTACAAGGTTTTGTTGGCTTAATAAATAAACCCCTGCAGATTCGTAAGCATTCCAGGAGCCAGGTTCCTGTTGTAGTGCTTCAGCTTCAGACACTTGATGACCACACCTTCAGCTCCACTAGTGGACTGGGTTGTGTACAGATTGTAGAACTAAGCCTGGCTCACACCGGCAGATGGAAGAGACAAAAATGTCCCCATATCTTAATCAAATCAGGCTTTTTAATTTAGTTTGAGCAGGTACAAAGTCACATAGCATCAATTTTATTGTCCCCACTTTTCAAACCTTAGTTTGAAATCAGGAATAAATCCCTGGCTGTGTGATCTGTTTCTGAATGGTAAAGTCTGATTAATTTGCTCTCAAGCTAATTAATTTGCTCTCAAGAACGGTTATTTGACATCTTCTCACTTGTTGGAGCTGAGAAAACTAGGGACAATGTTTACAAATGAGCATGCTAGTAACCTAACAGCTAATTAGTTTTATTTCGACTTCAGTAGTGGCTAGTCAAATGTCTAATTTCAGATGGTTAAATCATCTTAAATTTGAGACGTAAAAACAGCTTTATATAATAAACGTGATGGTTCCAAGCATCTGGGAAAACTACAGCAGGTGTAACCTTGGTTTACTACAGAACCTCAGGATAAGGAGACACAGCCAGTCAACAGCCAACACCACCGCCCACACTCACATCATTACTATGGTATCTGGTGTACTCCCAAATCTCATTCAATTGTAACTTGGCGTTGGGACCACAAGTGACTTGAAATTCAACCCAACCCGAGCAATACGTGTGATCATAGCTTTGAAGAACTAGGTAATTAGTTTGTGAGAGGGAGTATGTGACATGAGTGGGAGAGTAATCATGTGTGAGAGTACATATGGTAGAGTTCTAGTGGTAGCAGTGTGTGTGAGTGAAAGACAGAAAGGAGGGATGGCGTATGAGACCATCTTATGTAAAGCTAATGTCTTTTAGAACACCCCCATCACATCTTCAGGCTGTTCCATCTACATCTCATCTCCAGTCTGGTCTAAACCTTACCCTACGGCCATGTTTTCCTGTCCTTTTGAAATAACCAGAATAATGTTTTGGCCCTGGTTAAAAGTGAAAAGTACTTCAAAATGTATTCTTTGACTAAAGGCCTAGGTGGCAACCCTATGCAGTTATAATCAGAAGGTGAGCACCATATAAAGAGTAGGGTGATTGGAGATCTAGTATGCTACCCTAACGACACCCAAGTCTCTATATAGTGTACTACTTTTATAACTACCAGTGCCAATTCAGACCCTGGTCAAAACTAATGCACTTTTTCTTTGTTTGCATAGGCAGTCCAACTGTGACATTGTTTCCACTAACTGGTCTTCAAACCAATCCGATTGGACCTTTTACATTCCTTCTTCATAGGTGATGTGATCAGTCAAAAACAGTGAGAAAAAAAAACCCATCAGAATTGGGCTGCCTGTGTAAACACTGCATATGTACAGAATAGTGTGCCATTAGGTATGCATACATGTAGTCTTTAAACAGAACAAACCAACTGCAGAGAGATTGTGGTCAGTCATTACCATGGTTATATTCATAATCCATCACTCAAGCACAATACAGCATAATTTATATGAGGACAATGCTAACAACATTTGGTAAAGGATCATATTTTACAGTAAAACATTCTAAAATCCTGATTTCTGTTTTCCTCTCCAACACAATTAGAAATATGTACATGATCAGCTAAAAGGACTGGCAATGACATTCTACCCTCTAAACCAGAGACCATATGTCTGGCCAGGTCCCAAACAGGAAACTATTCCCTAAGTAGTGCACTCGTTTGGGCCAGAGGCTCATAAGGCAGCCACATAGGGCTCTGGTTGATGCTAATGTACTACCTATGGAATATGGTGTCATTTGAGGCCCTCTGCAGCTCCAGTATTAGACCCTTCAGATGTGCATCCCAAATGGCACCCTATTCCCCATACACTGCATTCCATAGGGTTATTGAGGGGATAGGATGTAATAGGGGACAGAGTTACAACCACCTTTACAGTCACCTCCTGTAGTAGTAGGCCCAACCTTCCTTTCAGTGTATTTATACACAAAAGTAGAAAATAAGAAAAAAGAGGGGGGAGGAGGGGGCAGAGCGGGTAGGGGAGGTGGGAGAGGGGATTAGGGAGCCATAACATCTGAGTAGAGAACGGGGGAAAGCGGGGATGAGTGGCCCGAGGTGCTGAGCGTGAGGAACACAACCAGAGATAGGGTTAGCTGAGTAGGGTGTGTGCCAATTAGCTGGCCACCAAGGGAGGAGTTTCTCTGGGGCTGGAGAGTACACAGGGTGGGGTGGGGGTTGGGTAGAGAGACAGGGACCAGGGTAGCTGGGTAACTGTTAGGAGTATAGACAGGGTTTAAAGACAGGACAGTGTGTGTGTGTTTATCAGCCAGCCAGTTTGCTGGCCACCAGGGAGGGTTTCCTCTGGGGCAGGTCCTGGGGTGTGGGGATGTGGTCTCCTGTGATCTCCCCTCCACTCTTCTCTGACGTGGCTGCAGGAAGCTGCTTGTTCTTCACCTTGGCCTTGGCCATGTTGTAGTCCCCCGAATCAAAGTACTTTTGCTGCAGAGAGACAACGGGTTAAACTCTGTAAACACTGCCTGAGAGAAAGGGACAGGGTTAACTGTGTAGTGTGGACTCACCCCTTTGGTCAATCGTTTGCGTAGCAGATCAGAACCTCCGGGTTTGTGTCCCAAGTTCGGGTAGCGAGCCTTTAGTTTTGCCTCCTCCACCTTCTCTGGACTGATAACCTTGTCATCCATTTCCTGAAACACACAATTGTTATCATCAGTCGTAAGTCAATTCACCGATTAAGATTTTATGGTTTGTGCTACACTAGGGATTGAATGATTCATGATATGCCTGGTCCCCTGAGTGCATTGATCCACAGAAATTCAAACCAATCCAAATCTATTGGTTATATTTAAACATTATCACAGCCAATTCACCAGCTATTATTGCTCATTAATTTCAACTTTCTAAAAAATACCTCATCTTTTATTGTGATGACATGTCCTCTACTTAACAGTACAACTAAGAATGCGTAACAGGCTGAACAACCACAGGCAACAGCAGTTGAACTGTGCATGCTGACCAATGTAATGTATGCATATTCTGAATCTTTCAAACAAATTGCGGATTTATTTTTAACTTTGACATTATGGACTTTGTGTGCAATGGCAAAAACTCCTGATAAAATAAATGTTTATTTCATGTTGTAAAACAATTCATATATATAGTCCAAGGGGGGTGGATATTTTTGAGAGCCACTTTATTAAGAATTATTGTAGCATTAATGGAGCCTAAAACACACACACACACACACACACACACACACCAAAGCCATCATACAACAGCAGCTATGACAACGTGCTTACACAGACACCCAGCTAAAAACCCCAAGAACAAGAAACAAGAAATTGACACAGTGGCTAGGAAAAACACCCTATTGTCTGAATGTAGGACACTCCTGCGTTTTGTGAAAATGTATTTAATGTCTGTCATTTTTAACATATATAAATGTATTTGAATTTAGGTGACAAATCATTCAAATCAGGCATGTCTTTAGTGTCCCACTGACAGAAGAATACATTGAGGTAATCTGTATACACATTTCAGAAGTTTAATTTAAACTAACATTCTTACTCCATCGGATTGATGATATTGTTCACATTCTTCAGGTTTGGTGCAATGTTTTCTTCAATGGAAATTTTTACTGAAATCTGTGCTGCTAAATTACACATAGTACCGTGAACTTAAGCGTTTAATGTTACGGGCTGGCTGTAAAACAAAACTAGTTAACAGCAAGAGGACTGCTCAATCTACTCAGTAAATCTCAACGTTATATCAAAAACAGGTACTCAGTCTATCACTCGTTTTAATTAAATGTTTTATATATAATTACAAAAATCGACATATGTATAGCATCTTCGTGCACAACTTTCCTGATGGTGCCATCAAGCGCTGGTGCTGAGAACGCGCATTGTTGTGACGTATGAAATAAGGCTCCGCCCTTTGGTGAAATACTTTTTTTTTTTTTATAGGAATAGGCAATAGGAGTAGATCGCCCAGTCAGGCCTGTAGAATAGACATATGCCTTTGTCCAGGGATGTATTCATTACCCCTAACAAAACTTTCAGTTGCGGAACGTTCAAATAGGTCCTTAGCTGTTTACTCAAAGAAAACCAGAAAAGCAGGGACCAACCTGAATTCTTGAGACAAAGAGAGCCTGTTGTGAGATAGGTGTATTAAGACATGGCATAAGATAAAACTAGTAGACATGTTGTGCATTAGAATAGAAGTAGGGATTTAACTATAAAACCACAGCAGCAGTAATCTTGTGCAACTAGAACGCATTCAACATCACATGCCCCCTAAAGCTGCAGGCACCAATATGAATTGTTGAAATTAATGATACGAGCTAGCTATCTACTACAATAGCCACACAAAAAAAAAACATTGGCCTTGACTACTGCAGAGTAACTGCTCACAGACAAGCTAGACTGCCATCCAACAACGTAAGTTAGAAGAAATGACAACTGTCGTTAAGCTAAAGAGCATCAGTTGTTATGGCGGTACATAAGCTAACGTATCTTAATTAGCTTGAAATATTAAATTATTGGATACTGACTGTACACAATATTTAAGGGGATTCCTGGGAATATACAGCATTACACGTTAGTCGGTTAGCGAACTACTTATATTTCCGTCACCCAAGTAAGCTGGCTGATGTGGCAATAACAATAAGTAGCTAACGCGTTAGCTCGTATTGCTTTTACGGCTAAAGTCAAGACATAACTAGCTGGTGAAGTGTGTAGTGTTGTGCATACTGTAATTACGTTATAATATATATTTATTTAAGTCAATTAAACAAATACTGTACATTATAGTTACTATAGGCCCAAAATAATTTCAACAGATTCTAAGTCAGATGTCCAGATGGTATTTACTAACAGTTTCATCCAATTAGCTAGTTAGCTTTGCTGACAGCTAACTCAACGTTACCTCTTGTAGCTAACCTCGTTAGCTAACTATGCTAGCTAGATATATAAATTCCATAAAGCATAACGCGGTAACGACTGCCACTGTCTACATTAGTGTTTGGTACTAGCCCATACACTATTATATTGGTTAGAAACTGACGTCGTTAACCAGACATGGGCGGATAATGCTGTTGACAATCAAACATCTAATTAGTGAGCTAGAAAGTATTAGTAAGCTAGCGCGTTAGCTAAAGACCTGCATAACGTCGACGTTACAGTACAGTAGTGTATCACTGGCATTGCAGTGCAGCTTCGCGGTCTGACGTTGGTTAGCAAGTGTGGTTTACTGGGAATATAAATAAACGTACGTTTTGGTCATTTACCACCGTCTCCTCTGTCGTTTTTGTTCCCTCAATTTCTTCCGACATTTCTTTGTAATTTCTATTCTTGCCAAAGCGAAGAGATAAAAACAATCTGGACTAAATCCTTGCCCTGGATTGTTGTACCTTCCCCATACGAATCCGTCCGACCGTTAGCTGCTAGCGCGTAGAAATATGGCAGCCCAATCTGACGTCATTCTGAATTAGATGTGCGCTTATCCGCTCTGCTAGACATAATTAAATATTGTTACAATACAAGTAGTGCCATGAGGGACATATGGGCATCGATTTCACTCGTAAACACATCCCAATACCGCTAACTTGAAGCGTCTTTGGCAACATTTTAAGACGGCTTTCAGAAAATATTGCATTATGGTACATGTCGTTTTTTGACATAACTGCTGTAGTGGCTTTCTACCACAAAGTCCAATGTCATGCGATAAGTTAAGGTATACGTTTTCTTGGACAAGAGCTACATACATTACATTGAAGGCTAGTGATTGACCTGGAACAACCAAAACTGAACCAGTGACTTTGTAATTGAGAAGTGCGCGCCCACCACCTGTGTCATTCTAGATCGGTCTGCAGTTAGCAGTAAGCCTACACACATACAGCATAAACGTAATTTATATCGATAAGGACTTTAATGTACATGTGAAGTATTTTTTCTCTTTATTGGTCACATGGGAAAGGATCATGTGTTTGGAACCAACCTTCAATGCGTCGTGCCTAAGAACAGCTCTTAGCCGCGGTATGTTAGCCTTATACCATAACCCCTCGTGCCTTGTTGCTTCCTTATGTAACAGTTATAAAATCATTTAAATCCCAGGTCAGATGATATGGACCTCCGTTTTGTCAGAGAAAACTAATCAAAGGCCATAATAAAGACGCACAGAAAATCCAGTCTTGAAGATTGCTTTATAAGATATAGATATATTTATTTTTTTCAGATCAGAATATTAATGTCAAAAATACATATGATTTACAGAGTTTTGCACTAATGCTGAGCATGAAAGACATCACATGAGCAGTAACTGAAATATTAATTTAAATATTAAATAACTGATGGTAAACATGAAGTAAATGTAAACACTAAAGCTAAAGGTTAGTCTCTTTCTATTGCAACATTTCCGATAGTTTTTTTTGTAACAGTACAAAAAATAAGTATTAGAATATTACTCATTTAGATTTCCAGTCATGGTGGAAAACACAGTGCGCTTTTGCAATGTCATCCTGTAATCGGTCTTTGATTCTTGATTGCTTGTTCTGGTCTGTCAGTGGTCCATGTTCACTAACGTGTATTTGATGCGTTTTAGCACGTCTAACATGTTTTCAACATGTATTTTATGTTTGTTTTTTTACTTCACAGACAACAACATGTTTCCCATAGGACCAGGAGTTGTTCCTGGTCAGGTTAGATGGTGAGGGAGAACTTCAGCCCTAGGTATCTAGGACAGCGCCTGTATGGACTTTTAATCATAAGACCACTTGGAGCCCAGCTCTCTGACAGGTCTATGTATGTGTGTGTATGACAGTGTCAGCAGTGCAGACACAGACAGGGATCTGTTTGTGTGTTTGTGTCAGCAGCAAGGGAAGAAAAGGGTGGGTCTAGATGTGTGTTTGTGTGTTTTTGTGAGCAGCAAGGGCAGAAGGTGTGTGTGTGGGGTGGGGGTCTAGAGGTGTGTGTGTGTGTGTGTGTGTGTGTGTCAGCAGCGTGGGGAAAAGGCTGGGTCAGCAGGGGACTCTGTGTAGGACTTGAGTTCGTAGGCCGCTCCACTGTCCACCTCCATAGACTTCCTACTGAAGAGGAGTCTGATGTCCCTGTGGAGGTACACCTTACCTGACCTAGAGGTCTGGAACCTGGGGTGGGAAGAGCAGAGAGGGATTAGTGCCAGTCTTCTATCCAGTCTAGACTAATAGTTAATATATTTGATTGAAAGGTCAGTCGAAGCAAGCAAGATGGTCTTTCTTACCTCAGGTGAATGAGGTAGCGAAGAATACGTCCTTGACCCAATGGGAGGGCTTTCTTGCCGATGCCGTGAGTGCCGCCATGCGTGTGTGTGTTGTCTCGGCTGCCATGAGTGTGTGAGTGTGTGCTGTCTCGTCGGACAGGGACAGAAAAGGTCCTCTGACGGAGGAAGGTCTGGTGGCTGGAAGGCATGGCTCTCAGGTCATACACCACCACAAACATCTTCACCACTGTTTTATTGGGGTTAAATAAGGTCTAGGAGACAGATGGAGGGAGTGGACAGACAAAAATGGAAGAGAGCTTATAAAGACAATTCATATTAATGCATTTCTCCACTAGAGGTCTCACTTTCCTAAAAGCTAGATAGAGCTATTGGCCCATCTTTGTTCTCTTAGTCTAAGGTTTTGATTTTAGCAATGGTGACACTTGTGCATGCACATACATTAAACACAAGTACTCAGTGTGTATGATCCACCAGAGTACAAATATCCTCACCACTTGAATGGTTCCTGATGAAGGGACACGATATCCCCGTTTACCCAGAGTCTCAAGGTTGATGACTCCCTGTAACAAGAACAACAAAGTTTTAATACTAATCCTCACATTGAGCAGAAAGGAAAAAAGGCCTTTACTGCCAAGGTATGGAAAAAAACTGCAGTTTCTTTCACACCTTTGACTAAGGTGGTATGCTGGCTTTTCTGGCTTGGATAGGCCATGTACACTAGTTGGCTGTCCTAGCTTATTATATGAATGTACACTTCATGGTTTCAAATACAGGATTAAAATGTGGAATAGGTTTGTGTGTGTGTGTGTGTGTGTGTGTGTGTGTGTGTGTGTGTGTGTGTGTGTGTGTGTATATATATATATATATATATATATATATATATATATATATATCACCTAAAGGATTATTAGGGACACCATACTAATACTGTTTTTGACCCCCTTTCGCCTTCAGAACTGCCTTAATTCTACGTGACATTGATTCAACAAGGTACTGAAAGCATTCTTTAGAAATGTTAAAAAAGTACAGTGAACTCATTGTCATGTTCAAGAAACCAATTTGAAATGATTCAAGCTTTGTGACATGGCGCATTATCCTGCTGGAAGTAGCCATCAGAGGATGGGTACATGGTGGTCATAAAGGGATGGACATGGTCAGAAACAATGCTCAGGTAGGCCGTGGCATTTAAACGATGCCCAATTGGCACTAAGAAGCCTAAAGTGTGCCAAGAAAACATCCCCCACACAATTACACCACCACCACCAGCCTGCACAGTGGTAACAAGGCATGATGGATCCATATTCTCATTCTGTTTACGCCAAATTCTGACTCTACCATCTGAATGTCTCAACAGAAGTCGAGACTCATCAGACCAGGCAACATTCTTCCAGTCTTCAACTGTCCAATTTTGGTGAGCTCATGCAAATTGTAGTCTCTTTTTCCTATTTGTAGTGGAGATGAGTGGTACCGAGTGGGGTCTTCTGCTGTTGTGGCCCGTCCGCCTCAAGGTTGTGTGTGTTGTGGCTTCACAAATGCTTTGCTGCATACCTCGGTTGTAACGAGTGGTTATTTCAGTCAAAGTTGCTCTTCTATCAGCTTGAATCAGTCAGCCCATTCTCCTCTGACCTCTAGCATCAACAAGGCATTTTCGCCCACAGGACTGCCGCATACTGGATGTTTTTCCTTCATTGAAGCAACTGCCATGTGATTGGTTGATTAGATAATTGCATTACTGAGAAATTGAACTGGTGTTCCTAATAATCCTTTAGGTGTGTGTGTGTGTGTGTGTGTGTGTGTGTGTGTGTGTGTGTGTGTGTGTGTGTGTGTGTGTGTGTGTGTGTGTATGTATCTATATATATATATATATATATATATATATATATATATATATATATATATATATGGTGAGCTCATATATATATATACATTTTTTTTTATATGAACTGTTTGGTTTGAATCCTTAAATATGGATTAGCTGAAAGCTGTGACATATAGTTGTGCTCAAATGTTTGCATACCCTTGGAGAATTGGTAATTATTGTACCATTTGTAAAGAAAATATGAGTGAGCAGGCAAAATATATTTTATTTCTTATGGGATTCACATTCAACTGTAGGTCATAACAGAATGACACAATCATAAAAGAAAACTTGGTAACAAAAAAAAAGAATGAACTGACACCTGTTCAAAAGTCTGCATACCCTTAGTTCTTATTACTGTGTATTGCCCCCTTTAGCATCATTGACAGCATGCAGTCTTTTGTAAAAGTTGTCTATGAGGCCCCAAATTCTTGCAGTTGGTTTAGCTGCCCATTCTTCTTGGCAATATGCCTCCAGGTCATGCAAAGTCTTTGGTTGTCTTGCATGAACCGCACGTTTGAGATCTCCCCAGAGTGTCTCAATGATATTAAGTTCAGGAGACTGTGATGGCCACTCTAGAACCTTGACCTTTTTCTGCTGTAACTACTAGAGTGTCAACTTGGCCTTGTGTTTAGGATCATTGTCATGCTGGAAAGACCAAGACCGTCCCATGCGCAGCTTTTGTGCAGAATTTTCTGATAACATGCAGCATTCATCTTGCCATCAATTTCCACAAGATTCCCTGTGCCTTTAGATGGTATTCTGTTCACTATAGGCCTTGTTGACCCCTCTCCTAACATAGCATGATTGTGGCCATAAAGCTTGATTTTGTTCTCGTCACTCCAAATTACAGTGTGCCAGAAGCTGTGAGGTGTGTTAAGGTCTTATCGAGCATATTGTAACCGGGCATTTTTGTGGTGCTAGCGCAGTAAAGGCTTCATTTTGACAATTCGACCATGCAGCAATTTTTTTTTCAAGTATCGTCATATTGTGCTCCTTGAAACAACCACACAGTCTTTTTCCAGAGCAGCCTGTATTTCTCCTGAGGTTACCTGTGGGATTTTTTTTGTATCCCGAACAATTCTTCTGGCAGCTTTGGCTGAAATCTTTCTTGGTCTACCTGACCTTGGCTTGGTATCAAGAGTTCCCTGAATTTTCCACTTCTTAATAAGTGATTGAACAGTAATGACTGGCATTTGCAAGGCATTTTATATCTTTTTATATCCTTTTCCATCTTAATAAAGTTCCATTACCTTGTTTTTGCAGGTCCTTCTTTTCTGCTCCCCATGGCTCAGTGTCTAGCCTGCTCAGTGCATTCACGTGAGAGCTAACAAACTCATTAACTATTTATACTAATTACAATTTAAAAAGCCACAGGTGTGGGAAATTCACCTTTAATTGCAATTTTCTCCTGTGTGTGTCTGTAACAAGGCCAAACATTGATAATAAATGGCTTCATATGATCACTGTCCTTAAATAACGGACAGTTTTTTTGCATGATCAGTCATATTTTCAAAATCATTGCCAGAACTTCACAATTTCTGCCAGGCTATGCAAACTTATGAGCACAACTGTACAAGACCATATAATACAGCTATGAAGAAAAAATAAAATCAATTACTGTTTCATGACTAGGAAAACAGCTCCAGCCATGTTATGCTGGCTATTTAACAACCCCCCCCAAAGTTTACTGCTCAAATTTAAGTCATGTGTGCGTGTCTCACCATGTATGGCGAGGGTGCGTTGTCGTCGGAGACACTGTAGAAGGACACGTCAACAGGGAAGGTCATGTGACTGGGGCAGAAGGTTCCGGAGGCCCCCACCTCGGCCGTGAAGCCATCCACCAACCCCAACGGCTCCAGACGGTAGTTCAGCACACACTCCTGTAATACACATCCACTTAGGTCATACCATGCATGTACATACACTTTACCTGTGTGAGAGAGAGTGTGTGTGTGTGCGCGCGCATGTGTGAGAATGAGTGTCTATGTGGTACCTCAAAGTTGCCCAGTAGACTGAGGCTAGCAGGAGGAGCGCTGGCACTGAACAACTGCTGAGCTTCTTCCGACTCCTCTCTTTTCACACAAACTCTGACAACAGAGAACACACAGTACGGGGTTACCATCAGAACTAACGCAAGCACGCGCACACATATATTACTCAAACACAGTACTATCAAACCTTAATCAGCCATTCACGTTGAAGTATCTCCCTGCTCAAACCGACTGACCTCTAATCTCTTATCCGCACAGTGAATGAGTAGCTCAAAGCAGAGCAGGGCACAACCTATGACCGTAGAGCTGCCATTTTGAGCTCACTGTCAGGCCAGTTGCAGCACTAATAGCAATATATCCACCAAACAGCAGGTGGCGGTATGAGAGGACAGACCTACAGTACAGAACAGGCCAGGATAGAACAACCTCACCTCAGAGTAACAAGAAAATCTTTGATCTGTAACTAATATCACCACCAAAATTACTCATTATTATAACACATTTCTCCCTAAACACTGGTTAGTAGTACCTCTTTCCTGTAGTCCAGGGCAGTCCTTTACAGCTGCTAAGAGAAGAGTCCAAGTCAAAGTATCCAGTCTGATTTCGCCTCTGAGGAACCTGGAAGATATTACACACAAATGTAATAATACAACATAACACACAACTATACTGATAAAATGGACATCAGACATTACAACATGCTAACACCTAAGTCTATAACACGCAGCACAAAAAAAATACAATTATGAACCAAATATGGCTGTATGTTCTCAGTCAGCATCAACAGGAGTTCAGACTAATGACTGACTGTGTGAGAGTGTGTCTTACAGGGCTGGAGAGAAGGGGTAAGCCAGTACAGGGGTGGAAGACCTTTGTTAGGGTGGAGTCCAGAGAGTGACGGTTGTGATTCCTCCAACTGTTACATGGTCTCAGGGGTGACGGAGAATGCTACAAAAGAAAAAGGAAATACACAGACTTTATTACAGCAAATTCCTCAACAGCCATTTTAGATACCAAGGCGAAACACTGGTACATGCCAAATATCCTTTCTCAAAACCATATCTTGTTTTCCATAGATATTTCCAGTTTTTCAGTATCATTAATTTAGGACAATCACAAAGGCCTATTCTATTGAAATTTCTTTGCATGACATTCAGGATTGACTGGAGTGTATGGTGATTTCCTGTGCTCATCTATAGGGCTCCTCCACTTACCAGGACAGTGTTGGTCTCCGGGCAAGGGGATCTAGTAGCAGGGCGCTGGGGGCTAGAAAACCCAGAACCTGGGGGGGCCTTGTTCTCATCCTGGAGAGCAGAGGGCAGGGGAGACTGAGGCAGGTTCTGGGGGGACTGAGACCGAGGATGGGTCTGGTTCTGGGGGGACTGAGACCGAGGATGGGTCTGGTTCTGGGGGGACTGAGACCGAGGATGGGTCTGGTTCTGGGGGGACTGAGACCGAGGATGGGTCTGGTTCTGGGGGGACTGAGACCGAGGATGGGTCTGGTTCTGGGGGGACTGAGACCGAGGGTGGGTCTGGTTCTGGGGGGACTGAGACCGAGGGTGGGTCTGGGTCTGGGCGGACTGAGACCGAGGCTGGGTCTGGTCCCGGGGGGACTGAGACCGTGGCTGGGTCTGGTCCCGGGGGGACTGAGACCGTGGCTGGGTCTGGTCCCGGGGGGACTGAGGCTGAGGCTGGGTCTGGTCCCGGGGGGTATGAGATTGAGGTTTGATGTGGTTCTGGATGAGAGCGGTGGTATGGGTGTGCTTGGTGGTCAGAGTCTGGGCAGTGGTCTGGGTCAGTGTGGTGGTCTGAGTCACAGTCAAAGTCCTGATAGTTCTGATGATCATGTCTTTAGGGGAGGAGGGTCTTGGTGGTATGTGGAGGGTGGGGTGGAAACCCTTTGAGGTCTTGTCTCTAGGGCTCTTGGGGCTGAGTAGTGGACAGCTCTGTGTCTTAGGCTGGGGTAGAGGTTGCGGGGTGACATGGGCTGAGGCCTGGGGTTGAGACTGGATTTTGGGGCTGACCTGTACGTCTTCAAGTGGTGACTGGCCTTTCTGGGTTCTGATTTGACAGTTTGTCTCTGAAGGAGCACCAGCTCTGTCTGCGCAAACAGGCGTACGTGTGAGTGTGTGTGTGTCTTGGCTGGGTGTGTAACCGTTGCTGTGACCATTGCTATGGCTGTAGTCGTCTCTGTGTGTGGTGTGTGTCTCTTCATGGGCTGTGTGTGTGTTGTGTGTATGTGGAGTGTGCTGCGGGCTGCGGCTGTGTGTTGGGGACAGGGAGGGGACAGACAGTCTGTCCTGAATCAGTCTTGTAATGTCCTGAACAGCCTGGGAAAAGAGACTACTATCTCTCTCTTGCTGTCTTTCTCTGTCTTTCTGTGTGTCTTTCTCTCTGTCTCTCTGGGTTTCCATGTCTTTCAGAGTCCCCCTGACTCTCTCTCTCACCGAGTTTATTTCTCTCTGAGTCTCCAGGTCTCTGTCCTCTGTGAGTCTCAGTTTGCGGCAGGCAGCAGGTTTTGGGGACAGTGTCTCCCTGAGGTTGGCTGCTACATTGCTAACGGGTGTGTCAAAAGGGGAGGGCGGGGCATGCTCAGTAGGCGGTGCCCCCTCTGGCTCTTTGGTCTTGCCGAGCATGGCATTGTCAAGGTAACTGCCCCAGAGAGGGGTCTTGGTGGGAGTGTCTGGGGTAAAGAGGGCCGGGGGGAGATGGGGGGCGGTCGGGTCACAGAAATTTAGGCGCTGAGCGATGCGGGCAATTACTTCCTGTCTTTCCTGGAGCAGGGAGCCAATCAGAGGGTTTGTCTCAGAAGAGGAGGGTCTAGGGGAGGGGCATCGAGGGGGTTCGCCCAATGAGTAAGTCTTAAAGGCCCTGAGGGCTTCAGAACCATGGCCCTTGGAGCTCTCAGCCCCATGGACAGCTGTCCCATAGTCGTCGGTGGTGTTTGCGATCTCATCGGAGGGCTCGGAGGTGAGGGCATACAGCCACCTGACAGCCTTTCCCCCAGAGGGGAGAGGGGAGCGGGGTGGGGGCCTGGGGGAGAGGGGGGGGTGGTAGGAGGGGGATGATGATGATGATTCACCCTTACTGAGCTGGGGGAGATCTGACCCATTCTGGCTAGAATGACCCTGGCTGTCTGGAGGGCCCTGGCTGTCTCTCTTACTGGGCAGGGACAGGCAGGGTAGGCTGGGGAAGGGGAGGCCAGAGAAGGGCAGCGTGGTTCTGTTGTGGCCATCTTTAGAGCCGCGGCTCTTCACGTACAAGGGATGGTTAGGGTTCAGCCCCGGCCTAACTCCGGGCGTCTTGCTGTAGAGCGGGGACAACGGAAGGCTGGTGTGTATGCTACAGGCCAGGGTTGGGTAGGTGGGCTGCCGCGGGAGGGACTGGACCCTGAGCTTCAGGGCAACACTCTGGGACACGTTGGGGACAGGGAACAGGTGCTCCGCTGGGGGCTGGGAGAACTGACACACGCGCTCCTCGTCTGCTGCACTGATCCTGTGGACGAGATGCACACCACTTAAGACTCGTTGAGGACTGTCTGATGGCATTTCATGAGGACTGTCTGATGGCAATTCATGAGGACTGTCTGATGGCAATTCATAAGGACTGTCTAATGGCAATTCATGAGGACTGTCTAATGGCAATTCACGAAGACTGTCTGATGGCAATTCACGAGGACTGTCTGATGGCAATTCACGAGGACTGTCTGATGGCAATTCACGAGGACTGTCTGATGGCAATTCACGAGGACTGTCTGATGGCAATTCACGAGGACTGTCTGATGGCAATTCACGAGGACTGTCTGATGGCAATTCACGAGGACTGTCTGATGGCAATTCACGAGGACTGTCTGATGGCAATTCACGAGGACTGTCTGATGGCAATTCACGAGGACTGTCTGATGGCAATTCACGAGGACTGTCTGATGGCAATACACGAGGACTGTCTGATGGCAATTCACGAGGACTGTCTGATGGTAATTCATGCCGTTATTTCAAAGAAAGTCAGGATTTAGTTAGACGTACTCCGGTCATGATCAACCCGTTGAAATTGCGAGGCTCCTCCAAAAACTATAATCACACCTTGTCTCAGACACGCCACCACCAATCACAGACCCAATCCAAATGTGGTTCTGGTGTGCAGCAGGTCATTTTGGGAGGGGGAAAGTGCCTCTCTATTTTAATTGGCTACAGCCAGTTGTCAATTAAATGTTGCCTTCTAAACCAAATTCTGCAAGGGGGAACATTTCGGCTGGATGATCATGTAACCTGGAGGGGCTCAATGAAACGGTGTGTGTTTGATACCTGTAAAGGATGTTTCGGGGCACGATCCCGTGAGAAGCGCTGAGCCAGGCACTGAGCTGGGAGAAGAAGACGTAGGAACGAACAGCTAACAGCAGAGTCTTCTCCTCTATGAACTTGTCACCCGTCCTGGGGGAGGGAGAGTGACTCACGTTCGATACAGTGTCATTTTTTGTCATGCGTCTTGAAAACATATACATGCTGTGTTTGATGCAGAATTAACGTTTGTGCCACTTATGTCTCTAGCTCGACTGTGTGTGTGTGTGTGTATGTGTGTACATACTGTCTTGGTACAGGCTGCAGTGTCCATCTCTCCAGTAGCAGAGCATCTTGTTTGATTGCTGGGTCACTGATGGGGTCACTAGGGGGAGTCTCGTCTCCATAGCAACAGTCTGGCAGCAGCATCACCTCCACCATGATAGGAATACTGTTCCTCCACAACACACACACCTCCGAGCGCACACGCCGTGCCTGCACACACTGAAACCCACACAAAGACTAGCTTCAGAGTGTGTGTGTGTGTGTGTTATTGTCTGTGGTATAGTATGTTACCTGGGTAGTTTGTTACCTGGAGTTGTGTGTGCTATTCTATGGTACAGCGTGTTACCAGGAAGTGTGTGTGAGTGTGTTAGTCTGTGGTACAGTGGGTTACCTGGGGCAGTTTGTCACTACACTCATGCCTGTGTAGAGGGGGCATGCCAGACTGTGCAGGAGGGCAGTGTAGCCCCTCTGTTCGACCCTTCACAGAACATTCTGGGGTCCGGCCCTCAGTGATCAACAGGGTCAGGAACACCAGAAAGTCCTCTGCATCGTACTCAAAGAACTCCTCCGCTGCCACGTCTGGAGAACAAAAGAAACAGGTCAGGCACATTGTGGCATACCGAACCTTCAGTTCCAAGGGGATGCATTTCTGTACTCTGGAAGAACAAGCATTCAGAGATCATAGTGCCGAAAGGGACAAAGCACGGACATTTGAAGGAGGACACACAGACAGCCGATGCATACAGTAAGGCAGTTAATGAAACTAGATATAAACAGTTGGGGAAAGATGCCATACAGCAAAAATATTTCAGGGGTGGAGGAATAAAATCAATGCAGTATATTCCCCATAACATTTTATTAATACAACAATACCAAGAATCAATATTTCATTAACGCCAAATGTTGGTACATTTTGGCATTGGCGTGTAGAATGTTTATTCCACCAGCCAGCTGGTGGGTGATCACTGGGCTCTGTACAGTATCACTATTTTAGGACAGTCACTATTTTGGGACATAAAATACTCAAAATCCAGTATGAGTATATGTAAGGTCTGATTTCAAAGTACTTCACATTTTTTAATTTAATAGCTGTACTATTTCAACAACAGCAATGGCATAACAAATGTGTACTGTACTGAAGCCTACCGGAACGTAGTGTTGAAAGATTCATTCCCAGTGCAACAATCTTTTTATCCAATAACCTCCTGAAGTGTGTGTGTCTGTGGTATTTATATTGTACTGTTCACATGGTGGACAATACAATGTAAAGTCACGTGGTGCGTTTACACTGCCAGTTTGAGTTTAATCTGAAATTAAGCAATAATATATTACATTACTTTTTCCTAAAAATATTATTATTATTCTGCAAACATTAACACAGCATACACAATAGTTCTGCGTTGTATGGTGTTCTATTGTATACATTTTCTTTAATACAAAGAGTTTCAAATATAACTTCTATTGAATGGTTTATTTTCTTATTGGCTGCTACTTATTCAGTAACTGCATGCAAGATATCAACAGTGCCCAAGCAGTCCCCCTCAAATGTATGGCGGCCAAAGTATCAGGATCCTATCGTATGGCTGCCAAAGTATCAGGATCCTATCGTATGGCGGCCAAAGTATCAGGATCCTATCGTATGGCGGCCAAAGTATCAGGATCCTATCGTATGGCGGCCAAATTATCAGGATCCTATCGTATGGCGGCCAAATTATCAGGATCCTATCGTATGGCGGCCAAAGTATCAGGATCCTATCGTATGGCGGCCAAAGTATCAGGATCCTATCGTATCGCGGCCAAATTATCAGGATCCTATCGTATCGCGGCCAAAGTATCAGGATCCTATCGTATCGCGGCCAAAGTATCAGGATCCTATCGTATCGCGGCCAAAGTATCAGGATCCTATCGTATCGCGGCCAAAGTAACAGGATCCTATCGTATCGCGGCCAAAGTAACAGGAGAATATTGTATCGCGGCCAAAGTAACAGGAGAATATCGTATCGCGGCCAAAGTAACAGGAGAATATCGTATCGCGGCCAAGGTAACAGGAGAATATCGTATCGCGGCCAAAGTAACAGGAGAATATCGTATCGCGGCCAAAGTAACAGGAGAATATCGTATCGCGGCCAAAGTAACAGGAGAATATCGTATCGCGGCCAAAGTAACAGGAGAATATCGTATCGCGGCCAAAGTAACAGGAGAATATTATATTGTGGCCAAAGTAACAGGAGAATATTATATTGTGGCCAAAGTAACAGGAGAATAGCGTATATTTTAGTTTTTGTGTTTTCTGTGCGTTGACAGAAGTATAGAACTTAAAATATATTTCACATGTATTGATGTGTTGAAGGGCCTTGGGCATGGTCAGTAGGTCCCTGGGTTAGGGCATCTGATCTACGTAATCCTCCAGAGTGGTACGTCAGGCATGCTCTGATTGTACATGACTTGTATGTAAAGCTTGAGAGTAATGATTTGTACCTATTATTATTATTATTATTATTATTATTATTATTATTATTATTATTATTATTATTATTATTATTATATGTACTATATATGTATGTGTGTTTGATATATACATGTATGCTCCGAAAACTGAGGGACTGCAGAGACCTTGCCAGACCCTATTACTTACTAAAAACATGAGGCCACTGAGGAAATACCACTGGTTTTTAAAGCAATGTACTTTGTCTTGTGTTTATTATCTGTATCTTGTTTTGTCTGTACACCGTGTTTTTATATTTTTCTGGTTTTCTTTTCCATCATTTAACCTAAACTGTGTGTGTATTGGCAGGGCCCAGCTGTAAGAGACCTTGGTCTCAGTCTGTGCTCCTTGTTGAAATAAAGGTTTAATAAAAAGTTCTGTATTCTCATAGCTAATAAGCATTAGCTATCTTAAACACTTCCTGGTTTGATGCAGTAAAAGACAGCTACCGTGTTATAAGAAAACATGATGAATAACAAGCAATAAGTTAGTTTACCAGAAGCATTAACAGTCATTTGTTCTAAACCTAAAAAAGGCAACTTCTTAATTGAGGCCTCTTTAGCATATTACATCTATGGTAGAGAGTTCCTATTTCTTTAATTAGCAGACCAACCACTACACAGAAAGTGAAGGATCCACTTCTAGTTCTGGGGATAATTTTGCATCTCCATGTCTGTTGAACACGGGTGGAATCAAAGAAACACACACACACGCACACGCACGCACGCACGCGCACGCACGCACGCACGCACACACCAGAATAACAACATTGTGCTGTAGTCGAGGGTCAGTGTAATGATTGGGTGGAGCAACAGAAAAAGAACCTTGACAGTCAGAGTCCTGTCCTCCTACAGCTCAGCTCTAACAAAGACGCTCTGAGCTGGCTCTTGGTGCGCTGTAGTATAGGGTGTGTGTGTGTTAGACAGTCACGCTCATTCTTCTAGGGAACTCCTCCCACGTGCTCGGTACTGCCTGCTGCACGTGGAGGCAGAGAGCAGTCAACACACAGCAGTGAGCACATGGATCAAAGGAGGGGGCTGCGGACAGATGTAGGCGGAGAGAGGGAGAACAGCCAGCTCTGACTGGCTGTGGGAGCGGAGAGGGGGAGAACGGCCAGCTCTGACTGACTGTGGGAGCAGAGAGGGGGAAGGGAGAGGAACAACATACAGGCCTTCCTATACAGTGTTCTCCTCTGCTCACCCTCCTCTCCCTCCAGTGAAGTGGGCTAAAGGTAACAGTCTGGCAGAAAGAGATCCTCCAGCCCAGCGGGACAGGACGGGGAAACACAGGACATTGCTTAGTCGCAGCTGGTCGTTTT
Organism: Esox lucius; assembly: GCF_011004845.1. Lineage (NCBI taxonomy): Eukaryota > Metazoa > Chordata > Actinopteri > Esociformes > Esocidae > Esox > Esox lucius. Next base: position 27,068,589 of record NC_047570.1, on the reverse strand, counting down.
GCGCATGTGTATGAAGTAGTGTATACTAAGCATGTATTATGTAAGAGGTGAGGTTTTAAAAGAGCGGAGCACAGGTCGTATTATTAGAACTAATGTTGCTACTAATGTTGCTGCTGTCCCTGAGAGGAGAAGAGTCCACTTGGCCTGGCACACGCAACACACTCGCAATCCAGGGCAACTTGCAGCAGTGAGAGCATTCATTTTCATACTGCCCCCCTCCCCATGCTTTTATCAGGTGAGCTACAGGGGACTTACACACGGTGTAGAAACACAGTAAATATTACCACACAGACAGTGAGTGTATGTAATGTATTAGTGGTGACAGGCAGTATGAGGAGATTACTGACAGCTTCTCAATGGTCAATCTGATTACTGTTACTGCAGGGCATAAAGGCCCTCTAAGACAAATATAACTACCCAGCCGTGGCCTTAAACAAGCCTCAGTCCTGAAGTGGTAGAGGACATCTTTACCATAACATACACATTACCCAGGAATTCTAACACAAACACCAACAGCACACACACCTAAACACACACAGTCCTAACACTCCTCCTCTGCTTGTAGTGTACATCTATTTTGCATTGGGGACAAAGGGTTGCCCTGGCAACACACCGATCATGTTAATGTCCCATCACAGGGACTCTCTGTGTGCTGGAATCAACTGGGTAAAGGTGTGTGAGTATATTTATCCAGAATTTCCAGTCGCGTGTGTGTGCGTGCGACTGGTGTAAGCGAACCTAAAATAACTCCAGCCGCCCCTTCTGCTGCCTTCGTCACCTAATGCTGCTTATGTTTATTATTTGTATTTTTGTCTTAGGTAACCTAGTTATTATTTGTATTTTTGTCAGAGTACACCTAGTTTCTTAAAATATATGTATGAAATCACTCTGGATAAGTGGGTCTACTGAATGACAAAACTGTAAGACAACCGTTTTGTCTGTTCTTACACAGACCCTTTGTTCTCTATGAGGCATAATCTATGGCTGTGTCAGTGTCTGAAACAGACCACTCTCTACAGGAGCTCTTGAACTGGATTTGCAAGAACAAGAATACAAAAAAAATGGTGGCAAGCAAATCGAAAAGCAAACAAACTCAGTCTTTATCTACAGTTTTCTATTCCCATGATATGTTGGCCTGAAATCAGATGAAGACGACCAAAGAGGGAATGCAGTTTTAAGTTTAGCAAAGTCCAACTTCACTGTGTCCTCAAACCTTTATCTCTGAGTGTTCTTTCTCCCTCTCTCTCTCCAAACCCCCCACCACCTCGCTGTTTACACAAAGGGGAAGATTCCCAGCCCTCATAGCAACAATCCCCTGGCTTCTGATTGGCTTAGAGGACTGGGTACAGTTCCCCTTCTGCGAACTCAGCTGCCATTGTCTGGATCACACACAAACACGGCCCAACGGACACACAACCTGCCCTTTCACAAGTATCGCAAATCCTCATTACTGGCTACTGCAACAGAAAGGCGCACACACACACACACACTTTACCTGAAACACAACCTCTGGTGAATAGCCTAACGAGTCTTCAGCATGGCTAGCCTAAAGCTTTTAATCACGTAGGAGTGGTGGAAGCTCTGAAGGCGTGAGTGATGCATTACAGGTGACCCTGGTCATGTTTGGACCCGGACAGGACAGGCTGGGTATATAGCCTGACCCGGGCCACAGAGCCAGGGTCCTCCGCAGCAGAAGCCCACGTTGTCCTACTAATACCGATTGCGTAACTGGCAGCCTGACAGGCCGGCCCGGCACAGGGTAGGCTGCTAATCTTTATTGTGCCCTCGGTGACCTCCAGCACACTAGACTGGAGCAGAAACACACTACTATTCTACAGGTCGACTACTGTGCTGTCGTGGCCGGCCCGTCACCCTACCTAGGCCCAGAGGAGGTCAGAGTCCCCGTCAACCTCTACAGATGTCAGTGACACAAGTGTCCTGCACACTCAGCAGATCTCTCCTGAATGTGCCCACAAACACACACCTCTGACCTACAGATCTCTCCTGAATGTGCCCACAAACACACACCTCTGACCTACATATCTCTCCTGAATGTGCCCACAAACACACACCTCTGACCTACAGATCTCTGGATTTCTGACAGCGAGGACAAATTGAGCAACACCAACGAAACTCCAAAGGCCATGGAAAGTGTGTCACACGGTGAGAATAAACCGGAGCTGGCCAGCCAGTACCTAGGCATAATATATCAGTGAATGACTTAGACCTAGCCATGCCAGGGGTGTTTCAACAGATATAGATAGAAGTCAGGTGACTGATGAGTCCTGCATCCATCCATTTAGTAGCCAGCCAGTCACCCTGTTGCAGGGCAGCGCTCGGGGCGACATAGCCCTTCTACACTGCAACACACTGATATTCTTATATGGTCCATAACGTGTTCAACAGATCTCAAACCTACAGTGATCAGTTGTTTCAGAGGCCTTTAAACTTGGTACAGGCAGAGCAATCATATGGGTTGGACTATGTTGGCCCTGTTACTAAAATAAAGCAACAGAACAAGCAGCCAGGCAGTCAGCAGACTGTAACCATGTGGGAGTTTCTCTCAGATATAGCATCAGCATGTGAGTGAGAGAAAGCAGCAAGGATGGTGGTGGGCGGCCATGTTTAGAACAGTAAAGCTGTTGGCTGACTTCTGGAGGGAGGTGTTGATATTGGCCAAGAGGACTCTGACCCAACTAGAAGAACCTAATCAGCTCCACTTAAGATGTATTGCAACAGTAATTTGGTCTACTCAAAGTGGCTAACAACAAGGTCTCTAAACATCTCTATGTATTAACAGTAGAAGACTGAGGAACTGTGACAGAATGTAGATTTTAATATCAACGTTACCTTAGGTCTTCTAAAAAATATTATTTGAAAATATATATAACCATTTAATGCTATAAATGCCCAACCAGACAGCTTTGGAGCACTTAAAAGCTGTTTTGTTCCTTCTTTCAAGTGGACCTAGCTATCCCCCACCTAAGACATCCAGCAACCGCACTAACTTAACCATATGTTGCTTTCAACTTCCTTCAAACGGAGTCATTTACATATCACTGAGTGGTAGGTAGCAGTCACAGTAGAAATGATTGAAAATGCTTTAATATGTTTCCGACCACACAGACAGGCTTAAATAGCAATATTTTGGCTGGTCTTTTACCTCAGCAATAATGGAGTGAGGAAAGGTACCCAATGTACTTATAAAATGCAGCCAATATCAGGAGCATCATATATGGGCCAGGGCAGGCTGAGTGAGAGTTGTGCCCTCATCTAATCCTTCCTCCTGCCAAGAGGAAACAGATCAGGCCAGATGGTTCCTACTGTTCCTGTCGTGCTGGCCCCGGTTGGCTGAGAGCAACCACAGGGGAGGCCCAGTCATTAAGACATGTTCATGCGATGCTTAGGTGAACATGAACTCACTACAATGCGATATATGATCATTGCCATATTAATGTCACCTCATTTTGGAGCTCACCTGTCACACCGGTTGGCAATAAGGCTCAAAGGTAAAATTATTATTGAAAGGTTCACCGCTTTGGGAATAACAGGGCTCTATCCAAATCCAAACCATTTGATTAACCAGGTGGTTGTTCTTACCCACAAAACTGCCCAAAATCATTCCAAAGCAGGGATTTTGCTGGTAATGCTCCATTTTTTTATATTTTGATGTGATAGAATCATTGAAATTTAATCTTGTGTTTTCTCTATAGATATCTTAAAAATAGAAACTGAGAAACTTTAAAGAATTTATAGGGCCCCATTTACAGTAATCCATATAGCCAAGTATATTGACATAAAACAAAGTGTAGTACTTTCTCTTGTACAGTAAGGACCAAGGGAAAAGTTGCATGTACAAGAAGAAGTTTCATTTTGTTTAAAGTCGCTCTCATACCTGAAAAGGTCCCCAGCAATACATGTTCATGTACAATATATTTTTAGCTCCATAATTGTTGTGGTTAATTGTCAGTACTAGAGACAAAACTCTACCTCAACAATTAAATTGTGCTCCTAAATGTATTTCCGTGCACCTAAATGCTTAAGCACAGTAGCACATATGCTCCTTGTAAAAAATGCAATCATGAAGCCTTGAATAAGCCAGGAATGTTGAATAGCTGGTCTAGATACATGTTAGTATAATGAACATGCCTGTTAGCCTACATGGTCTAATACCATATTTGGGTATGAAGTTCCAAGAGTAGGACGTGATTCGCTATGGTTTATGAATAGGTAATTGGCTACATGAGATAAGGTTAGAAGTAATGCACCATGATGCAATTAATTCTCAGTTCTAAATTGCTACTTCCCTGCATGAATGTGATAAACAGTTGGTCAGACCATGGCTAAAATTGGTTGTGGCAAGCAGGTTAAACGAAAACTAAAATGACGCCAGTTAAATATGAGGCACCACATTTGAAGATTAATCACATGCTCAACTGGAACTGAAGTCTAGCATTTGCTAACATAGAACACAGTCAGAACTATTTTGTCAAGTGACATACTGCACCATTAATAATTTGTGGTTTATTATGGCGTACAGAGAGGCTTGTTTAGGCCTAAAACACAGACAGTGTCAATATTACGCATCCATACTTTCCCAACGCAACATATGTCCCACTATATTCCCCCAATGACAACTGCTGGGTGTGACATGCTTTCTGTGAGAACAAATCCCCTTTTGTACCACTCGGTCAGTCTGTGAATAACCCCACACCTGTCGCAACTGCCTGCCATTCTAATTAGTGAGTAACAACACCAGCCTGACATTACCCGCCTGTGCGTAGTGTGTGAATAACAAAACACCTGTTGTAGGTTAATCAGTGAAAAAGAATGAGGGGGAAGGGAAAGATGTGCCACGACAGAGCCCGAGTGATTATCTGTTGATTATCTGTTCCATCATGCCAGGGCACGGTTCTCTGCTGGTGGTACTGGGCTTGGGGCAGGGGCTATAAGAGTATCCGGCTGTGTGGGGTGTGGACATCCCTTGAGATGCCTTGGTAGAACTCCAACAGGAAACACCTCTTAGCAAACAACAAAAATAGGGTCGGGAATTACTGGGAACCATAAAATACGTAGGGAACGGTAACTTAGGATAGGAGGTTCTCACGATTACGCATTACAATTCGCCATTCCTATTGCAATATTCCACAAATGCAACTTACCACACGTCTACCACACAGTACACGCTCAAAAGAATGATTGCAGTTCGACAATGTATACTTCATCCCTTCCATGACTAAATAAACCTGAATCAAATGATCATCATAATAGAGATTTACTCTATGTCAAAAGGTATTGACTGGGAACGTTCAGACTTTTCTCTGAACTCCATTTCTCTCCTATGCACTCCACTCCTCCCTTGTGATGTCCTCCACAGGACCATGACTCACGGTGAGCTCATGTGTATACTTTATGGACTTGGTGGGTGCCTGTCGGCACATGGCCCCCGAGCTATACGTCACCCTGTGTGTCACGGACCTTAAGGTACAGGCTACAACACTCCTCGTTTGATTCTGTTAATCAGTCGCCACCAGTGTAAAGGATTATAAAGCACCACTTCGAGCCTTGATTAGGGATGATAACTGGATCAACCTAGGGACCTCTTCTATACTAGTATACGTGAGCGTCCTCCCTGATGCTCTCTAATGGTCACAGGATGTGAAAAGCTAGCGATTTAGGGCTGCAAGTGTGGACACTTCAGGGTGGGGAGTAAGTTCACCAGTGCAGGCATAGCCTACAAGTTGAACAACAAGTTAGTCAGATGACTTCACTTAGCCCTGAGGTAAACACTGAACCATGGTGGCTCCTTTAGACTTTCTCCTGTTCCTTTCCACGCATGGTTGGAATCTAAAGTTGAAGAAACATTTATACAAGTAAACCCCCCCCCTCCCCATATAACCAAGAAAAATGTATTGGAACAATGACCGTTCAAGTGGTGAGTGTGTAATTCAAGACAATGTTAGCCTACATGGCTAAAGCCTATAGAAACACCCCCCACCACCACCCCTCTGTTCAATGTAAAAGCTAGAATGTCCAGCAAACAGAAGAGAGGGCTCTGGGAAGTGGAGAGTGAGGAGGGCAGTGTGTTCGCCATTTCCACCAGAGGAACAGTATCCCATAACAACAATAGAAGGGAGGGAGCATTGGCTGGCCTGTCACATGGAAACTGCTCCAGATCAGCTCCCACTGCAACGAGACATTCTTATTATTATTAACCAGTGTAACAGACAAGACATAAGAACACCAAATCTAGAATGGGGAAGAACAGTTAAGGTAGAGTCAGACTACCCTAAATGTGTGATCCAGCTGGCATGGTCAACAGTCAGAATCAGGAAGAGTTGGCCTGGTGTTGTACAGCATGTGTGTACTTCTGTGTGCGGGTGTGAGTGTTTTTTCTATACACAAGGTGTCAAAAGAAGATCCTAAAGATAGCCAAGGACTCCAGCCACCCAAGCACAACACTAGTAACAGAGCACAAGGTAGAGAACCCAGAGCACAAGGTACAGGACCAAACCAACCTCTACCCCAATGCAATAAGACAATTAAACAGCTGATTAAAATGGCTATCCTGACAACTGCTTCAGTCTGTCACTAAAAGCTATTGAAAATAAGTGTTTTAATGATTGCCTGTAGCCCTGCAGTGTGTTTACCACATCCACACCCCCACAGCCCGTGTCTCCTCTGAGCCATGACTCATGGCGTGTATTTTAAGAGAGTCAGAGTGCATTGGGAAAGGCCAGGCAGGGGCAAATGTAAGCATTCCGGTGTTGGTATACATCCACTGACCCTGGAGAGTCACATTACAGTGTCAGTAGGCTGGATGTTTGGGTACTGTGCATGTGGAAGACAATGATGGAGTTAGAATATGTTGTCCATGTTTTCAATTATTTTGTTCATGTGGCTGATGCTCTGATCCTGAGGGACATACAGTAGTAAGGGGGGGGTGCATAGCTTAGCCCTCCTTGAAACACCCTCTGAGACAGGGGTCAATGACAGGGGATCTGACATTATTTACCACAGCCTTGGTGAAATTAAGATCAATACCCTTCATCAAGAACAGAACTTTTTGAACCGGAGAGCCTCTGGGTTTCGAACTAGCAAACCTTTGTTTACCTGACCAACACTTGCTGTGTGATCACATCCAAACCATGTGCAGTAGGGAGATGCCCTGCCTATTGTTTTAATAGGGAAAACAGATTTTAGTGCAGTAGATGGAAAGGCCTTAGCACTACATGATTACTAACTAAAACAAACTGAGCCTGACAGCCTTCTGATTGACTGTAATGTGATAAGGCCAAACCGTATCAGTTAACGTCTCAGAGCTAGAGAGAGCTCCTCTGTTGTTGTTGTCCATACCTAAATCATAACCAACCAAAATCACAATAATATCAGTCTGTCCTCAGACCGGGGGAGTACAGTCCATGTTTTATTAATAGAAAAGACATTACAGACTACTTCGGCTGAGGTTGCATAAGCCTGATATGAAAACAAATATGGCAGGCTGCCCTGCATGGCTTCACACTGATCATGCTTTATGTAAACATACAGACAGTGGAGCAGGCAGAGAGAACAGACGGCAGGTCTAAGTCTCTGATCGTTGTGGTGATGATTCAGGGTCATTGTGGATGTGTCCAGTTTGAACAAAGAGCTTTTAGCATTGCAGCATCCGTATCAGAAAACCAGCATAACGCAGTGCTCCGACACACAAAGGAAGCTGGAGCGGTTTAACGGCAAATCATGCAGTCAGCTGTTCAACCATGTCACAGAACTGGGGCTTTTTTGATTCACAAAAACTATCTCATTAATGTCTCAGAGCATGTGTTGTTACAGCTGAACCAATGCTCAAAAATGGGTAGCCATGCTGTTTAACTATGTATTGTGCAATATGTCAAAACGTTCTAATTTCCGTGGCCTTACTGACCTTCCTGCCTGGCAGGCTGGGTCAAGTCGACTTTGTTTATTGACACAGGCAGAAAGCAAGCAAGCAAACCAGCTGTTACATAATGTTCTGTCTATGCCCCGATTTCCCTCGGGGGACTGCCTGGCTAGCTACATTCCCCTGGTCCAAGAACACACAAGCCAACGTGGATCATTTCCATGATCGTTATTAGCACAGCGAAGATGGACACTGTAGAACCAAAGACATATACCACCATTGACATTCAAGCTAGCTACTACTGTTACTTGACAAAGAATACAACTGTTTTATATCTGCTTACCTCGATCTGGTTTCATGTTAGCCAGTGTCATCTCAGGAGTCCGATAGCCTCTTCTGTCTCTTTGCGTCTTCTTCTGTCTTAAGACTCCCTTCCACACAGCCCTGACAGCAACAATAACTACATGTACTGATGTGTCTGAGTGTGGATTCAAATCGCCAAAAGGATTGCTCACTGTATTAAGCAACAATACCAGCTAGGTAGCCTGTAATGCTGCCAATCGCCCCTATCTAACAAAGCAATGCTTTGTTAGCAAGTTTCTACTGTACAGGTCCATCGAGTCGCACTGTTAACTGGCCAACAAACAGCTCAGCTAGCTAGCTATACCTGACAGTAAAACATTAGATTAGCTCCGAGCCACTGTTTTGCCAACCAACTAGTCAACAAGACATCAAGCTGACAACCTAACGTTAGTTGACTTGCTACCCCCCCCAAAAATAAACGTCTTAAATTCCACCACCAGAGCCGTAGCAGTAACGTTAATCCTGTCACGAAGCATCGCTATCTCTCTCCTACAACTTGATGTGTTACCGTAACTTCAACTTGCTTGTTACTTACATGGCTTAGATAACAAGTGTTTAGCTACAGTAGCTAGTTGGCCAAACAATCAACATAGGAGTCTTATCTGGTCCAACAAACACGCGCAGGTAGCTATGAGTGATCGTCCTCGGCTAACGACACGCTCGAGTCTCCCTGGAGGACAAACCTCGTTCAACGGATCATTATCAAAACAGCCAACGTTAGCTAAACATTATGTTGTCAAGAAGCACCGACTCGACTTGTCGCCTTGAAGCATAGCGAGTAAAATTAAGTCACGTCCTTTGTCAGTACTGTAAATGTAAGCCAGTTAACTAGTTATCTTTCAAGTTTGTCGGAAAACGAGCAGACCATCAATTTCTCAACTCGTCACAGTGGCTACATAACGTCGTCCCCTACTCAATCAGTACTGTAGCTAGCTAGCTACTGTAACTTTTCTCTTTCTCCAAAACATTAACGGTTCGCTGGCTAGCTAGCTACGGTGAATTCGTCCAACTCCATAACTACATACGTGCATACAGCTAGCAGCGTCAATATACGTTGTTCTAGTTGTGTTCTCTATAACCTGCTTTGTGCATTGCTCACTCTTTCTCTGTTGCGCTCCCTCTCTTCGCTCTCTCCATACAGCATCTTCTTCTTTAAAAATTGTACTTGGCGTATCGCAACCGATCTAAGGTGCATACACCGCCATCTACTGTGATGGAGTGTATTTTTTAAATCTGACCATGAGGTTCTAACCAGTTCTAAAACATTCAACCAAATTCCCTCACACCTCAATGCACCAATCCCAAAACACCAACCAAATGTCAATCAGGCCCATCCTATTTGACCCTATAAACAACATCTCCCTTTCTATATGAGTTGTTCTAATGCTCATTTTAATATAGTATTACACAATCCACAATACAATCACATGCTCAAACGTTTCTGTCACCATTCAACTATTACAAAGTCCAGTCCCATTCTTCCCTATCAGTTTGAATTAAGAATTCAGGATAGTGTCCCAGCCTCAGTGTGAACATCACAATTTGCTCCTTTATTCACACTATACTGTAAAATCTCTCATCCTGTTTTTTATTTGATAAAATAAGAATTCTCTGCCAACAATTCAACCCATATATTGAGATTATTGTTTAACCTATCCACTCATTTACCTAACTGAACTTGTACATTCACCATTCCTTTGCTATTAAATCCACTATCAGTTCTATAAACACCTTTAAAAGATGGGACGCAACATAAAGGAAGGATAAACCACCATAATTGCATTTTCGATTTTGGCTTCAAAATAAATGTCCCATGCTGAATATGATGCTATCGGTAAAGGGAAATCATGCCATACTTGGACTGGAGACTGCTAAAAAACGATGTCTCTTATTATTTTAGAGACATACTATTTTGGGGATTTTGACCACACAAACCTGGAGCAGGATCTTCACTTATATAAGCAACTGGTGAAATATCCACAAGCCTGGGGTACCAGCCTGCAAAGTAACAAAAGTAATAATATTACTTTTGGCTATATTAATGAGTAATATAATGGGGGACTGTTCCAATTCTTGCGATACTATTAACCAAATATTACAGTAAACAATTAAGACTACTCATCTTATCAAACAAATTAATTTGGAATGAAGTAACATATTGACTCTGTTAGATAAAAATATTGTTGACCAGTTGACCTTTAGAAGTATTATTCATGTCAGATAATAACATTTTGTTCCCTCAAAATAGTATATTGAAGCCTCAAAATAATTATTTTCTTCCTTCTAAATAGCATTTTGAAGCCTCAAAATAGTTTTTTATTCCTTCATGTCACATCAAAAGCAGAGGAGTGCTAAGTAGTGTTGTATTGACTGCACTTACCTTGAAGTCACTGCAGTTGCCTCTCACTAGCTGAACATGCAGGCCTCCTCTGAAGTCCTCGCAGGCCTACTTCCTTCATTACACTCCCTTGTCTGATTGGTCGGGTAGTTGCTCCTTTTGACATTGTGGCTTTACAACTAACAATGCCCTGCTTTTCGCCTACCTCTCGAGTGTCTTATGGTTCCATCTTATGATTCAGGAGTTGAAACAGCCAGTCATTTTAACATACACATTTTAACAATATTGCTTTGTTTTCAAACAATAATTAGGGTTTTTTGGATTGATTAAAACAAACTGAAGACAATACTGTAATTAACCAACTTTCATGTTTGCAGTGCATAAATGAATGTGATTTTCTACACACATAATTATGTTTACACACATGGTAACCCAGTTTCATGTGTGCTTTGGGGGTCAGAGACTTGTCTATTTCCACGTTATAAAGAAAGACTTTATAATGTAAACTGCAATGTTGATCTTCAAACAAGATCATTGTGCTCAGAACAACAATTTGTCATACAATAAGTCATACATCTATGTCAGACTGATGGTTTTGGTTAAACTGCCTAGTACCAAGGGCGGGTACTAGTATTTTAGTCAGCTCTGTCTCTCATCTGTGGCATGCATTCCACTACCTCATATGATTGGTTGTCGTTTCCAGCTAATCACAAGCAGGCAGCACACTTCCTCATCTCATTGGCCAAGTAACCTGGCCTTCTGGCTTCATCATACTCAATTTTCTGATTGGTCGGGTAGGTGGACCTTCTGACATTGTGGCAACTAACAATTTGGACTACCACTCAAAAGTGTCCTGTGGTCATTTTTAATCAATGTTATTGTGTTATAGTGGTTCAAAACCTTGAATAGGTGCAAATAAACATTTATGCAGTGAAGAATTAATTAAAAACAGTAGCAATCCCTCAAAGAAACATGATATTTAGAGAATTACCTTTTGCTTTAAAAAGGTCACAAGTAAATCCATATTATAAGTGAAATGTTCACCACAGAATTTGTTTTACTTCTAATACAAACACGATAACCAAAATAATTTATTGAAATGTTTATGGGGAAAATTAGAGGCTTTTGTTTTACCATGCTCTTCGACAGGTTATCTAGGTTAAGTGCATAAGGTTTATTTGAGATTAAGTTGATAAAAAGAAAATTATACCTTAGTAGAAAATCATAACATCTAGAATAATCTCTTTTCTGCTGGCTGGCTTACACTGTCATCTAGAGGTGAAAGAGTAGAAGTGCTGGGTATTAATGCATGTCTGATATATTAAAACAAAATAAAACTGGTAGCCTCCAAATACAAAACCACAGCTCTCTTATGCCAGCTGGCACAAAATATGTGAGGGAATACATTTGACTAACAAGAAAAATGTATCAAGCCAATTCTCTCAATACTTTTGTTGCCCTTAAAAATGAGGTCTATGTATGCAATACTCTGAAAGAAGCAATCAAGCAGTCTATGTTAGGTCAGTCTCAGACAGCCAATAGTGGTTTGGTAGTGCTAGCCTTGCCCATGGCTCCATGCACATATGCAATTCCCTGCAGGAGACCAGGGTTCAATACCTGTCTCTGCATCACCTGTCTCCAATGATTCCCACTCCTAGTAAAAGAAAAAAAAAGATGTAAGGAGAGTGTCCACTGTCTTCTACAACCCTGTTTCCAAAAAGTGTTGAGAGTGTTGAGACAATCTGTAAAAAACAAATACAAACAGAATACAATGATGTGCAAATCATTGATCTCAATATTTATTTGAAAATAGTACAAAGACAATATATCAAATGTTGGAACTAAGAAATGTTATAGTTTTTGGAAAAATACATGGCAATTTTGATGATGCCAGCAACATGTTTCAAAAAATTTGGGACAGGGGCATGTTTACCCATGTGTTGCATCCCCTCTTCTTTTAACAATACTCTGTGTTTGGGAACAGAGGAGACTAATTGCTGTAGTTTTGAAAGTGAAATGTATTCCCGTTCTTGTATGTAGGATTTCAGCTGCTCAACAGTTTGGGTTCTCCTTTGTCGTATTTTTGCTTACAGGTGTTTCAGTTTTGCATTGATCCATTAATGGCTGAAGTTTGATAATGCTCCAAATATCTTTTGAATGGGTGACAAGTCTGGACTGCAGGCAGGCCCGTTTAGCACCCAGACTCTCAGAGTTGGGGAACAGAAGCAGAAGAAAGCAGGTGTTCTTCCAGGATAAACTTGTACTTGGCTTGATTCATGTGTACTTCACATAGAAAAATCTGCCCGATTCCAGCCTTGCTGAGGCATCCCCAGATCATCACTGATCCTCCACCAAATTTCACAGTGTGTGCGAGACACTGTGGCTTGTAGGCCTTTCCAGGTCTCCATCTAACCATTAGACAACCAGGTGTTGGGCAAAGCTGAAAATTGTACAAGTCAGAGAAGATGACCTTACTTCATTCCTATACGGTCTAATCTTTATGGTCTTTTGCAAACTTCAGCCTGGCTCTTCTTTGCTTCTCATTGATTAAGGACTCATTGACAAATTCAGCCCTGCCTTTAAGAGCCTGTTTCGAACAATCTTCACCGTGCACTTCAACCCAGCTGCTGTTTGCCATTCTTTTGGTAGGTCACTTGATATCATCCTACGGTTGTTGAGTGACATTTGAATTAGTTGACAGTCATCTCGGTATTCATTTTTGCCCTCTGCCAGTCTGTTGCTTTGTTGTCCCCAATGTCTGTTGCTTGACCTCCTAAAATGTTCAGGATGGAAGCAACCTGATGCTCACTGTCTCCCTCTGCCAGTAAAGCCAGAATTGAACCCTTCTTTTCCTCAATCAAAGCTTTCCTTTTCAACTCTTTTGTCATGCTGAATAGATATTTTTTAAATTAAAATTACCTTTGAGGTACTACTTGCACTGTTTTTGCCATCCAGCTGGTCCTATTGCAAGAGGATAGTGATGACCACAGCAGTGGTTTTTATACCTTTCCTCGTTAAATTAGATTTGGTTCAGGTAATCACCTAATCAGTACCTCATTAAGTAAAATGAGGTGTGCCTGTGTTTGAATTTAACAGGCACTGGAATGGAATCACTGCCATGCATGTAGAGATGCTGATTTAAGAAAAATTAGGAGTAGTCTCTTAATTTTTTCCAGAGCTGTATGTTGCTCCAAAACCTGTATATATTGTTCAGCATTAATGCTGCCTTCACAGATGTGCAAGTCACCAATGCCATGTGCACTAATGCACCTCCATACCAACCTGGATGCTGGCTTTTGTACACTGATAACAAGCAGGATGGTCCCTCTCCTCTTTATTCCGTAGGATGCAGCATCCATGATTCCCAAAAATAATTTCACGTTTTGATTTGTCAGACCACAGGACAGTTTTCCACTTTGCCTCAGTCCATTGTAAATGAGCTTAGTCCCAGATAAAGCAGTGGCATTTCTGGATCTTGTTTATATCTGGTTTCTTCTTTGCATGGTAGAGTTTTAACTTGCACTTGTGGATGCAGCGACTTACTGTGTTCACAGACAATGGTTTTCAGAAGTGCTCCTGATCCCATGCTGTGATTTCCATCACAGAATTGTATGTTTTTAATGCAGTGCCACCTGAGGGCCTGAAGATCAAGGCCATCCAATATTGGTTTTCGGCCTTGTCCCTTGTGTACAGAGATTTCTGCGGATTCTCTGAATATTTAAATTATATTATGTACCGCAGATGATGAGATCCCCAAATTCTTTGTAATTTTACATTGAGAAGCGTTATTCTTAAATTGTTGCTGTATTTGTCTGTGCAGTCTTTCACAGAGTGGTGAACCCCTCCCCATCTTTACTTCTGATAGGCCCATCCTCTCTGGAATGATCTTTTAACACCCAATCATGTTACTGACCTGTTGTCAAATAACCTAATTAGTTGTATGATATTCCATCAGGTTTAGTATTTTAGCGTTACACTCTTCTGTTTCCTCTTTCCCAACTTCTTGAAAACGTGTTGCCAGCCTCAAATTAAAAGAGGGCATATATCTTTGAAGAAACAATAAAATGTCTCAGTAGCAACATTTGAATTGTTGTCTTTGTGCTATTCTCTATTGAATATAGGGTGATATGCACATTAAATGATTTGCACATCATTGCATTCTGTTTTTAAATTTGACACAGTGTCCCAAAATGTTGGGAAACAGGGTTGTAAATAAATACTTCCTAATAATGCATATAGTGCTTCTGTTAATGGTCATAGTTTAAATAGTGTACATAGTTCTCTTGTATTAACATTGTTGGTACTAAGTTGTGTCACTGTGAACATCTAAAGATTGGTTCGTAACACGCAGATGAGGGCAAACATCTACCTATGGTTAGTCTATGGAACTTTTATTATCATTGAAATGCAGTCAGTCTAAAAGTAGTCACAATCATGTGTTTCAGACAGTTTGCACATTTAAAAGTAGTTTTGTTTGTTTATAATGTAGATATTTTCTAGAGCAGTGTAAACATTTCTAGAGCAGTGTGTCGCTCTGTAAGCACCCCTAAAAACTATAAGTAAACAACATCTAGATGTGTTTTACTTTCAAGCACACTGAATAATATGAAATAAATCTAAAGTGTTCTTGCCATCAGTGAGAATATTAATGATGAGTCTGGATTCAGGTGCTGGAATTTCAACTGTTTATTTTTTCTACTTTTTAGTGACTACAGAACATGTTACATTTTAACACTGAAAAACAAAAGCTGGATGACATATTCGCTTGTTTCTCTTTTATATTTTCATATTTTTTTCCTCTTACTTTTACTTTGCAAACACAGCAGATGAACTTGCACAGCACTGAGAGAGCAGTAACAAAGCCAGGAGTAAAGAACCTAAATTGTAACACCAACCAAGCTACTGTGACCCATAACGAGAGTGTGTCTCTGAGTCTTAGGTCTTATCTGGGACAGTGTTGCCCCATTTCATTAGGATTTAAAGGGCAAAAAGGATTCTAGATCAGGCCTCCTGCTCTGAGGTGCTTTGTGGACACAGGACAAGAACTGTGAACCTCTCTATGAGCCTGGGAGAATGTCACCTAACCCAACCCCCTTCTAACCCACCATACAAAGAAACCCAACTAGAAACTGTGATCAGAGATCTAAAAACATGAAGTTAAAGTACTTGGCTGTGTTCACCAGGCAAGGGAAGTTCCTTATTAAGACCTGAATTACCAGGTAGAGGGGGTCCATTTAGGTCTTGAGAACACAGCCAAGTACTAGTGAACACTGGGGATGTATTTGTATGCATCTGACTGTGATGATTGATATGAAGGACACAGAGTTTCAGAGAACAGATAGACAGAGAAATACTCTCACTGGCTGCTTCAAAACAACTTTCTCAGGGAAATTGTTTTGCAAGTTGTTTTAGTTTTTCTTTAGTTTATCAAAACCTTCCAGACCACTTTATCATATGAGTAATCTCTGGAAGAGCCCCTTATATTGTAGTTGTGTATGAGGCCACATCCAAATTGGCAACCTATTCCCTTCAACGCACTACTTTTAAAGAATAGGGCACCACCTCAGATCTGCCCTAACAACTGATTGTCTCAGACGCTGCAGTACAGTGATTGGACTTGTGGGCAAGCTACTCAGCATGATTAGGGAAACCTCCTGATTCACACAGATATGCTCAAACACAAATGGACGGTCAGATGAACGGACAGACAGATCACACACACAAGCCTGTTTATTTATACAATGTACTTTGACTACTTGTCTCTTCTTGTCTGTAGTTAGACTATTCCCATAGAATGGTTTGTCTTACAGAGAATGACAAAGTTTGAGGTCTGAAAGCTAAAACATCTGGCTCCATTGTCAGGATCCACCATATAAAGGCCTGTTCCTACTGGGAAGTTCACAACTGAGTCCACTGAACATACATGCACACACTTAAGCACAAACACACACACTGAAACCAGAGAATTGCTGTCCCTCCTTGACACACTCACACATTGATACCTTGGTAGAAGTTTCTTAGCAGATTTATTAGACTTTGCTCATTGTCATTACACGAGTTTGCACCAAACAACAGACAGTGGGTGGAGCTAGACGGCAGGGACCCTTTATTATTAGGAATGAAAGGGCTGTGTCTCATATCACACCCTATTCCCTTCATAGTGCACTACATTACATATAGGGAATAGGACAACATTTGAGATGCAGTGAAGAACCCTGTGATCCTGGGCTTCTGGCCGGCCTGCTGTCTCACCCATCCCACCACTAACTTAATCCACATGCCCCTGACTCCCCCCACCTCCCTCTGTGTATCACACAGCAAAGTTGACTCAGAACAGTCCTCAGGGACCAACTGTTTCACATGTGATGTGTTCCAACACTGACTCCCCTGACTAAACTAGTCACGGGCTTTATGATTAGTTGACTTAGTTGAATAAGGAGTGATGGTGTTGGAATAGACCTTATATGTGAACTGGTTGTTGGTCCTACACCAAATTTACACATTAGCATTTCCAGGCCGCCACAGTACAGCTGGGCTTGGCTTTACAGTGTGCAGCAGGCACCAAAGGACTGGGCTGAGCAACACTAAGAGGACTTGCAGCCCCGGTTTGGTTTGAAACAGTGCTTTAGATTGTACATTTAAACAGGAGATTCCCCACACGGCTGAGTAACCTTGACTACAGAAGCCCCAGGCCTACGCTCTTTACTAACATCTATACCCGTGCTGCAAATGGTAAATCAAAACCCAACGTCTTCTAACCTCACAAATGCCAGTGCCTTTTTTCACGTCGTACATTGTTTATTTTATCTATTTTCCTCCTCTTTTTGGTTTGTCTATGAAATCTTTGGATGTGCATTATAATCATGTATACCAATTAATAACAATTTCCTTTTAAAAATGAAAAAGAACAGGAAACATATTACACACTGCTGCTTGTTTCACTGCTGCTGAACAAAGTATGGAACAACTGTAGAACTTCTGTCTGCAAACTGAAATGACACCCTATTAACTACTGCACTACTGGGATAAGAGTTGCAGAGATGCAATTCCACCTACATGTATGTAAATGAGACAGACATATCCCTTAAAATCCAGATTTTCCTGATGTTCATTGTGGTCCTGATCACCTCCCTGGATTTACCATGTGTTTCTGGCCAGTAGTAGTGCATAACATAAGAAATAGGGTGTAGTGTCAGACGGGTTTCGGTCCCTTATCAGGGCAACGGTGTGGTCTCTGGCAGTGTTCAGAACGTATTTGAAAGGATGGAGCTGAGATACATTAGAAGAAGAATACAAATTGACTTCTTCATCGGATCTAAGCAGAACTGTTATAAGGCTGTAACACAAAACTGTCAGTTTGTTTTTTGCTTTTGTTAGTTTTCTTTCAAAAAACCTACTATATACACATCTAGATTTTCTACAAAGGCATAAATTAAAGCAGTGGTTAAGCAATAATACAAAAATGCAATTAAATTAAAATCAAATCATCACAACACAGAAGATAAAAGGAGAGGATATTGACACATTATCACAGCAGTTGTTGGTTTTACCCTGTAAAAACAATAGTCTACCATTATTATAATATTGGAATAAGTACCCAACGTCTGATATTAAAATAGTACAAGTCATCTCTCCATCCAGACAAGTTTCAAATCCAAAAAACCTGAAACGTGTCCTGGACAAACCTTAACAGAGCACTTTTGCCAAAAAACATAAAATAAATAATAACCATAAAGCTTTTTGAAGTAACAATAACAACATTAGTTGCTGAACTATCTAAATTCTGCCTGACCCATGTCGACTCTACAGAACCACAGAGTTCTCACTATGAGGTATTCAGTCACACTCATGGCCAGAGTGCTGGGCCTTCCTTCAGAGGGGAGGGGAGAGGATGGAAGGAGAGATGGGGAAGGAGTGGGTGAGTAGGGGGGGTCAGGGATTTGCATGGGAGACAAGAAGAAGAGCTTTGGTATTTTAGCAGTAGTGGAGAACAGAAAATTCCTTTGGTATGTTTTCATTGCATGGTTATACAGGCTGAGGTATTCAAAGGAGTAAAAGGTCTAAGGTGAGAGAGATCATAGAGAGGTCAACAGCGGTTTAACACTTTGGTAAAAGCAAGGCACTCGTCCTGTGAGTTTTAGAGAGTTTCTCAGACGTATGTATAGTTTGGAAAATGGTCCAAATGTAATTCTTTTCAATGTTTTAATTGTTTTAACAAGTCTTTCTGGAATGTTGACAACATGTATCTCTAGAAAGTGTTGCCAACATGTCCTTTCAGAAAACAGTCAACATGTCTTTCTAAAACACAGTCAACTTTCAACTCTAGAAACTTGTCAACCTGTCTGTCGAGAACAGGGGTAGGCAACTAGATTCAGCAACTGGCCAGTTTTGTTGGATGATACAAGGGCTGAAAAATAATTAGAATTGTAAAAAATTGTGTACAGTGCAAAAAACATAGCTTATCTTCGATAATTTCTAGTTGATTTCCTGGTCATTTCAGTTTTAAAAAACGGACACATCCTCCAATAACTGTTTAAATGTTTTGGTCATTTTACGAATCACTTTGGTATAACACATACGGTTGTCTTCCTTTTTTAAACCACACCTCAGATGACTTGTGGTGTGGTATAGCTTGTTGCGGACCCCTGGTCTAAAATGTTGATAACAAAACTGTCTAGAACATCATCAACATGTCTGTCTAGGAAGTTATTCAAATGTATGTTTAGAGTGTCATTTCTTTGTAACATAGTATCATGTTTATATAGATCTATAATTAAAGAGCAGAGACGAAGAAAGACCATGCAGAACAAGGGGAGGAGAGGAGGACGAGA
The DNA here is from genome assembly GCF_011004845.1 of Esox lucius. Taxonomy (NCBI): domain Eukaryota; kingdom Metazoa; phylum Chordata; class Actinopteri; order Esociformes; family Esocidae; genus Esox; species Esox lucius. The sequence continues at coordinate 27,049,181 of NC_047570.1, read as the reverse complement.
GGAGGACGAGAGGAGGACGAGAGGAGGACGAGAGGAGGACGAGAGGAGGACGAGAGTAGACGAGAAAAGAGGATAGGTTGGGGCACGGGTTAGGGTAAGGACATTTGGTAAACTTTCTATCCACGTCACTCATGTCGGCCGTGCAATGACAAAATCTTTGGTTATCTTTGGTATCATCAAAGTGATAGAAATCACAAATGGAAATTGAGTGAGGTAGCATCTTTGGTTCACACTATAAAATATCTGTAGGTCTTAACACATTTGACGTTTTCTGTAATCCTCTTCTTTGTTGTTTCCTTGTGACATAAGGAAGCAGCTCTTGCTTGGCTTTGCTGCATTTGGTTTAATGCTCATTAACCGCAGAGCTCCAGTGACCCATGGACAGAGGCAAAGACACCCCAACCCCACTCTGACTCCCACTCCCAAAGACAGAACTGGGACCACAGACATGGAGGAGTACAGAAGAGCTAACCCAGCCCACAGAGTCAGATGACACAGAGTCAGATGACCAATCCTACATAGTTTGACCCATACACTGGGTCAGCAGGCCACTGTAGTGCTTTCTGCCTGCGTTGCATCCATCCACATCCACACAATGAGAGCTTAGAGCGGGAAAGCAAGAGTTGAGTAGGGCTTGACGGATTGAGGGAGAGAGGATGAGAAGAAGTAAGGTGAGAGAGATGGAAAAAAGGACAGGGTTAACAGTCACACTCGGGTCTTAAAAAATACTCTTTACAACATCAAAATATAAGACATTTTCTTTGGTTGTACTTCTTGCTGTGATATTGTGATTTGGTATAATAACTGCATACAGTCTAGGGACTACCTGCCCTGGAGTGGAGAAAGCTTTGGTTTGAATATTTACTCTCACAACTTGTGCAGGAAAAAAGCACTACGGAGTGGTTATGGGGTTAGGGTTAGTAGCCTCCACTGGGGTGATTTTACCCCAGCCCGGTTTACTCCTCCAGTTGAGGAAGTAGAAGATGCCCCTAATCACTGTTCCAGGGTCAGAAAGATTAAATAATTATCTAATGTGATAGGATTGGGGGCAAGGTTATGTTAAGTTAAACCTGATCAGTTTATGGCAGCTTCTACCTGGTGTGGCTGGGTATTTTAGGAGTTCCTGACAGGAAGAAAACTCTGACCAATCAAATATCTGTTTATCCTGACAGGCAGAAACTGACCCATCCAAGCGGCTGCTGAACATTCTGTGGCCCCTGTAAGATTCCCCCTCTTAGCTGATTGGCCCATCCCAGGGGATCTCCTTCTATTGGTATGAAACCACAACACTGTTAGGCTGATTTAAATGTCCATCCAGAGGCGCTCCCCAAACTGACCAATCAGATCAAAGATAAGGACAATGGCTGGGAGGTATTAAAGCTGTGAGACCAGTGATTGGATGAGTTGTTTGCCAGAAAATATTTTTTAAAGCAAGTCAAAACAAGTCTTTGGTTTCTTCTTTGGATACTATAAATAGCAATGTTAAAGTACAGGCTATAAGGTCAAACCTCTGTCTTGCAGGTCTTTTCCCTATTTTCTCTTGATTTCTACATTTCAAAGCTTTTTCACCAAGGTTGAGTCAGTGTCTCAGTCTGCCTCCCCACCAACAGTAAAACTTCATGGCTGCTTCAAAATAGAAAACTAGATCACCACACCAACTGAAAACGTACCGTATACCATAAATAATAGAAAATTCAGCCAACTCAACACTTGATTACCTGAGTTGACGTAACAGAAAAGTCAGTGTGGCAACTTATTTTTCCTTTGTTGAAACAACAAACTGTTTCTTGTTTCCCACCCACCCCTACTCCTCAGGCTTTGCTGCAACTAGAGGAAGAGGAGTGGGAGGAGCCACCATTTTCATCCAGCCATTTGTCGAGACTGCGTCGCCGTGCATTCATGAAGAAATTGGAGACAGTGGCCAGTTCCAGGCCAAGCTGCTGGCTGATGGTGATTTGAAGCTCCTTCGATGGACGCTTGTTTTCCTTGAAGATGGCATGGAGGGTCCTTCTCTGGACATCTGTAAACACCAGCCGAGGCTTCTTGGAGTGGCCACCATTGCCGCTGTGGTTGCCGCCGCCACTGCTGCCACCACGTTCTCCACCAACTTTGCTGTGAGCGTGTCCATGGCCCAGGTCCTGCTCCTTGCGCTTGCACGCTAATGGAGGAGTACGAAGGGTGAGGGAGAAAGAAATGTTACGACAAACTTAATTAAAACAACAGGTGTATTACAACAATAACGACACGGTACATTAAAATGAGAACAATAGCCTGTACTACACAATCACATACGCAAAGGAATATAACACACATTTTGTCTTTCTATACTTGTGGGGACCGGAGACCTAAACCCGAAATCCATATTTCCTATTATCAAGCCCTTAGACTAACTTTCACAATCTAACTTTTATGTTTATGCTTCACTTAGTCCTAACACCTAACAAATAATGCGTAAACCTAAATGTTATCTGAATTCCAACCCTATTGAAAGTGTTAAACCAAACCCCTACCACAGCAAAACATTTGTCCTTTTGTCAGGTTTTATGATCTCTGTGGGGAAATCTGGATCCCACATGTACACATGCTGTGACTTGAATCTTTCACTCACACACACACACACACACACACACAGACAGTATCACAATAATACAGACAGGCAGAAATAAGGGTCGCTCTCCATGGTGCTTAAACACAGTGTCTCTTGCATAACGACCCTTCAACAGTAGAGGGCAGAAGTGCGTTGCAAAAAACTGAAGCGGTTCGACCCAAACGCCATTAATTCTACTTGAGAATTTAGGCTTTTTTCACTGTACTGACTGATTGAAGTAATAGTTATAAAATAATCTATTACACTACCATCTGACAGAATGAAGCCTACAGTATGTAGAATATAATCAAACAAGTGAGATACTGATTTGTTCGTCAGGTCGCCTACGTTGTGTGATATTTGTGTCTATGAGTTGCATAGAGAAGGTTTTGTTTCAGTTGATTGATTCATGAAACCTATGTATTGATTTCACGCGTTGAATTGAACAATAATGCATTTGTGTGTTCTGTGATAGCAGCAGAAGCCTAGGTAGAGACACCCCTAGTACGAATGTCTCCAGTCTAGATAACCATTAACAGAGCTCTACTGCTCCGTGTGTGAAGCTGTATCTGCGGTATGTGTTTGTGTTTGTGTGTGTGTACGTGCGAGTGTTCGCGAGTGTATGTAGCTATATCCTATCAGCTGCGCTATAAATCAACGTGCTGAAGGCCATAGTGACACGACAGCAGCCAGCGCGCAGAGCAGACAGACAGGTTGTTGGACAGGTAGTAGGGAGCTTTCCCAGGGTCGTTATCACTCTGGTCACACACACGGCTATGCCCGTCTGACAATCATTTAACAGATAACTCCACACTGAGGTAGCCTAGCAATGGCATGACTGCACACACTCATTCAGCCTACATACAACAACGGGGTGTTATCAAGTTAGGACGGTTACAACATATTTTAAGTAGGTCTACTCAATCCAAGTATAGTAAATAACTGAATGTTCTTCTAGCAGCCTAACTTACCAAACAGGAAAATATTAAAGCCTAAGGAATGTCTAACGAACGACTCGATCAGAAGTCAGAATCAATACTAAAGATACATTATATGCCATGTGGCATATAAACCGTGATGTTTATAATTATTTACAATACACACATTCTACATTTGTAAATTATTTAATTAGCTAATATTGGATATTTTAAACGGTAGATTTTTTGTTGTTAACTAATGATCATTTCGGCTTCAAGCCAACCAGCTACGAGCAGCCATATAGACTAGGCCGTATAGCTTTAAATGTTCCCTACGTGAGTGATTCAGACTTTATTTCGAGTGCGTAAATCACCAAAAATGTAAAGCAATCTATTTAAGAAATAGGCTAATTTATAAGCAGCCTACGGACAGGCCTTACATGAGAAACCGCAAGAAATACATGATGTAACAGGGGAAATATAATAAGGCACATTTCAATAACAATCTTCTATTTCAGTTCTTAGTAGGCCGATCACACACTTCACCCGAGGACGGATCGATTCCGTCCCGCTCCGGCTTCCGTCTCCTGTTTACACACATTTTTCAGAATCTGAAGCGTTATTATCATGGGAAGAACTGTACAATGGAGGATAAAGTATGATTCTACTAACACTGTGAGTTGTAATGGACCAAAATGTAGGTGTGAATTTAAAATATATTTTGGTCATGTGCGAATACAACATTGGCCTTTACAGTTTAATTCAAGTTAAAATATGTTAAGTCCTAACAATATGCCTAGTATAAAATTCATTTAATTTATTTGCATCAATACATGACAGAAATGGATAAATAGCAAATAACTAATCTACTGCTTATTTGCTCAAGCTATTCACGCAATTTTGAGAGATAATTCGTTCTAAGTCTAATTTATCAATATGACTCTTTCGCACGCATCAGCATTGCAGAGAATACACTGAAAAGGAAATCGTAAAAAGATCTGAAGACAAACATTTCTTCTCTTTAGAATAACATTGTTAAACAAATGAAACTGTTCATGGTATGAACGCGCAGACGCGCGCACACACTTTCAGCAGCATAGCGCCCCACAAGCCAAAGCATATATGCTTCAGCAGGTATTGATTAAAAAATAAAGCAATTCTTTCGCATGTCGGCGACATCGTGGTTCCCAGTGTTGTGTGGTGTCCGCATTCGCACGTGTATAAATCCAGCCGCTCCAACAGATCAGCACGGATTGACTTGCGTCCTCCGGGACAAATTAATAGAGAGCTATCAATCAGTTAATTATCACAAACCGCAAGTCTGCCCCGCGTCACGCCTCCTAACGACCTTAACGCTGAGACAACACACACACAAAACACAATCAACGTGTCGCAAGACACCCCAGTTAACATTTTTACGGCGATTCAACGCTGAAAATGCGTCTATGTACAACACTGACTATTTCAAGTACTAACGAAAGTTGAGTCTTTTGAGGCTGTTCAAAATACATAATTTGGAGGCCATTGTTTAAAACACGTCAAATGAAATCTTGCCAACTTTCATTTAGGCTATGCCCCAGACATCAACACAGAATCAACACTGAATCTTTTCAATTTCCAAATATTAACTTTATGCATTTAGATTACACACAATGAATTATAAACAGCTGACAAAAAATGCATAGTTCACATTCTTTTATTTCCTTATAGAATTTAACAGTTTATTGCAATCTTTCATTTTGACTGAAATGCTATAGTTGATATTATCAAAATATATTATTATAGTTTGTTGTGGGGAAAAAAACATCTGTCACCACTGTTTCCCCTCAAATGGTCTGTTCAACCACCATCCCTGGCTCTCCCTGGGGCTTTTAAGGTGTTCAGCCATTCCACTTTGTCACAGCTGTAACAAAAAAATATAAACGAGAATAGAATGAGAGCAAACAATGTAAAATGACTGGTTGTAAGGTTTGATTAGGAAAACATTTTAGAATTAAAAATGATTTTCGCAGTCCTTTAAACAATATTGGCCAGCAACATAACCTGAAAATAATATCAATGTTTTATTCTTGCATTACAGAATGATAACAATCACAGTGTTTGCTCTGCATTCATTCAGCCAGTAGAAAGGCTGTTCAGACATTTATGGAGAGACACCCTTATCTCTGTCTCTCTTGAGCCTGCTGGAAGTTGCAGTGTTAAAGTAATATCCAATAATTACAACCTTGTGTCATTTCCCAGCAGGAATGGGAGATTCAAAGATCACCACATGCCTCTTCCAAATGTCTGAACAGCCAATTTTCCACAATGCTCACTCAGGTTGACTTCATCTGGATGTCAACCTGAGCCAACAGACACTTTTTTGTAACTGTAACTGCCACAACCTGGGTGAAATTTGGGTTAACTTCAGGGACAGAAGATAGATTTTTCACTTTGCTCAGGGTTTAGAACCAGTGACCTTTTATTAACAGGACAAGGTTCTTAATCACTAGGCTATCCTGCCACCCTAAAATCATCGCTGATCATAATCACACTCAACCTGCCCGAAGTCATTAAAGCACGATGATACAAGGAAACCTTGGTTGACTACAGTACCTCCCAGCTCCACCTGGAAAGTACTGGGTTAACATGCAACATCCCTTGGAACTCCTGCCCATAGTTGGCTATGGCATAACCTTGGAGTGAACTGAGGTCTTACTAGTGAAACACTGTATTGCTTTAGACCACTGTGTCATTTGGTTGGTCCCTTCATTGTTTACAGTAACCATAATCATTGATAAATTAGGATACAAGGCAATAAATATCCCTTATAGGACAATTTATTATACCCTCTGATTACTTACCCACACGTTTCTTCTGGAGCTTTTTGTGGTTGGGGAAAGGCATGTCCTTTGGGTTCTATATCAAAACATTCCCAAAAAATGGTGCCATTTGTATCAAGGATCCAAAAAAAGAACAATTATTTCCGGAGAGCAAATATTAACTTTGAGATTTTTACAATTATGCCAAAAATTACACCTTAACTGCAGAGTTTGACCAGTATGATAATAAATACAATACTTACAGTATGTTAACAAATACATATACAATACAAATACTTTACTTGCAATTAATCAGAAATGGATCTGAAATGTAAATAACCAAGACAACCTCTTTGTAGGTAACTGCTGCATTAATGTACATGTGAAAGTTGTTTAGCTAATGTAACTACCACACATTGGTGTTAATACTGCATTCATATGGACTAGCATAGCAACATTAGGTACCTAGCCTGACAAATTATGCTAACTTTGCTAGCTTGCATGTCAAATGAGCAGCCAGCTAGCTATAGATGAACGTGAAGTGCATGGCTAGTTGCTTAAATAATGTTGAAAATAGTAAATTGACTAATTCATTAATCAGTGTACTTACCAATAACACAACTTAGCACTTTGAAATTTGAAAAACGTTTGTATCCTTGTCCATAGCACGTCTGCTTTCCACAGCAAGCAAACAACCTGCATAGCATGTTACACTACCATCCACTGAGTGTGACTCCGCTGTGCATTTTGGAAAAAATAGTTCTCTTACAACAATATAAAAAATTTAAAAAAAATGTACACCGATCTCAAATAATGGACATATTCCACGAGAAAGTATCAGTTAAACATCCTTCTATATAGCAATTTCCATACGCATTTTCAACTGTTGAAATTAATTAGATTTAAATTCAATTTCAAGGTCGAAGGACGCCCATTGCTCTGTGGGACGGCAGGATACGTGTTCCTCAATATTTATAACAATGGTCATACATTTTTTAAATTATATTCTATGTTTACTATTTTTTGTATTCAGTCATCCGAAGATGTTACAGTCATCCGAAGAAGTATCCAAACACACCACTTAATATCTATAAGACAAAGATACATTTTCATGATATTAAAATATTTAATGTGCTTGATTCTGTGTAGGTTTACATAGATGACATGCAAGATGCTGTTTATAATCAACAACTAGGTGATCAAACTTATGTGTTATGATCTCTGATCATAACCAACACACATACACACACACATAGACGCTTGTTTTACTATACTCGTGAGGATTTTTGGGGGGGATCAATTAATATGCTTTTTTTTTTAATCCTAACTTTAACTCTAACCCATAGAACCCAGTTGTAACCCTAACTCGAATCAAGCCTAAAAAACGATTTATATTAGTGAGGACCGGTAAAATGTTCACGCTCGCGCGCGTGCACAAACAGTAGAAAGATCTTACACGAAACCTGAATAGAGACTTGGTCATGTAGAATGTAAAAAGCCGAAGGAGGAAGACAACAAAGACTATTATGTTTAATTAAGCTGGAGGGAATTCTAGAGGGAGGTTTCCGTTCTCTGACACCACTGGCTAGGCTAATCCACTGTCAGATTGAAGTCAGCCGAAGATAAACAATTCTGTTCCAATGATGAGAACAAATACATCGAAATGCATACTAAATAGCTATATATATAAAGAGACAAGAAAAGAAGATACATAAATAGGAAGTGGGTATTACCGAGGGTTCGCTCACCTGCGAGCCTGAGTGCGCTCATGCGTGTGAACTCAGGCTCCTGTAGCCACTTCCACATACGACGGAACGTCTCCCGGCCGGACTTGAGTTTAGACCAGGGCTTGGGATTTCGAAGCAGGTCTGACAGGGTTCCCTGGGACCGACACAGCACCCTCTGGGCAAAGATAGCCTGGGGAATGGAGTAACGTTTCAGCTCAGTGGTGATTCTCTGCGCTACTTCTTTTGTGTTTACTTCTTCCATTTGACCCGCCGAACTACCACCGGTACCAGCACCTCCACCCTGGATTTGAACTCCGGGCACTGAGTTCTGGCTGTGGCTGTTGTTGTCTCTGGGGTTCCCGTGACCTAAGCTGTGCCCTGAGGCTCCGAGGTGTGCATGGGGGTGGTGGTGGTGGTGGAGGCCATTGATGTGGAGCATGTTCCCGGAAGAGGTCAGGTGTTGATCTGCGTGTCTGGCCAGCATAGTGGGGTGATGAGCCTCGAACCCACCGGGTGTCAGTTGCATCTTCTCCCCCGGCATGGAGGCTGAGACCCCAGGGTGGGCGTAGGGGGGCAGGCCGGCCTGGGAGCTGTGTAGCCCGGCCAGGCCAGAGCCAGACAGCGGAGAGAGGCTCTGTCCCATCCCTGGGGCATCTTTGTGGTGGTAGGGGGAGTAAAGGTTGTTGATGGGCGCGAGGCCCCTCTCATCCCTCATTAACGTAAAGCTGCCGGTGACATTACCAGGTAGTCGCTGATGATGATGTGGATGGTGGTGAGGATGAGGGTGATGATGATGGTGGTGATGATGAGGGAACTTGTCTGCCACAGTGGAGATAGGGGGCAGGGGGGGCTGGAGAGGGGTGAGAGTTGTGTAGGTGCTCGCGCTCATTCCAGGGGGAGTCTCGCACATGCTCATGGCAGGGTGCAGGTGATGACCGGGGTGTCCAGTGTTGTGTCCGTGGTGGGAGTGGTATTCCCCTCCTTCCAGCAGGCTCGTCATGCCTATGGAGCGGTGCACCAGCCCTCGGGGTCCCCCTGGGCGGGGGTGAGGGCTGTGGCCGCCAAGCAGCTCTCCAGGACCGGCCACAGACTCATGGCTGAGGTCGCCGAGGCTCTCCATTGACAGTTGCGCGTTCATGATGCTTGGCGACCATCTATGTGACCAGGGAGAGGGATGGATTTTCCACCGAACAGTTGAGTCCCGACGGAAGAAAAGTTGCCTGTCGTTTCGCTGATTTGATCTTGTGGTTTGTCGCTTGGAACCTGGTTGCTTGGTGTTTTTGATATCCTTTTTATCGATGATATTGTTCTTGTCTTTGTTGATGATTTTCTTTCCAGTTTTTATATATTCGTATTTCCCTTTTGACTCTTTTTAATGGTATTTCAATTTAGTTTCTGCTTCCTCTCGGCTGTGTCGCGTGCCCCCCCGCCTGTCCTAGCGCTCCGTTCGGGACCCACGCCATCTCTCTCTCCGTGGCTCGACTCGTGGTGCTCGGTTTCTCCACACCACGGTATCACCGCTGCAGAGCCCCAATATACACACATGCGCACTGGCAACACTACATCCCTCCCATCACAGACACACACAACACACACAGACAGGCTACATGAGGCTCTGACGTCAGTTATTAAGGAAGTTACAAGATATATTATTAAGCTAAGGCTGCTTATTACCCCTCCCCCTCGTTGCTCTTTCTATCTTTTGCACACACACACACACATACACGCACACACAAACACAGCCCACCAGCATGCAGTAGCCTACGTAAAACAATCACAACACAGTGTCAACAAATATATTTGGATATATCTTACGCATTATGCGCTGCCTGGATATATTATGTCAAGTGCAAATGTGTGTTGTTCAGTGTCTTTTTTTGGTGTATGTTTGTATGAATATGCGTGTGTGTGTGTATGTGTGTGGGGTGAGGTGGCGTGGAGGGGGGGGGGGGTGTCCAACGCAAATAAAACTCTTTATCGGACGCTATTGAGGAGCTTCCTTAAGAAGTCATGCAGAACAAATGAAAATGAACTTCCGGGTTCATTCTCGGCCTCAATTAAGTGTTTGTAGCATATGCATGTTTGGCCTGATGTTTGTGCGTGTTAAGGCATACGTGCAATATTCAAAACCTTATAATCCCACACGTGTCTTGTAGTGTCATGTACTTTCCCTGATGTATCATTCCGAACCAAAGGAAATAATGCTGTTTATCGATCTCTATCGAAAATAAAATCTCTATGTCTACCAAATGCCATAACTGTGGATCACTGTAGCAATCGTTACATTTCAATCCCGAATGAAAAACTATTCCAAATGTCGGTTTGAAGGAACAAATTAAGTTGTACTTCTCTGTCTTCAGAAAGAAAAAGATGAACAGATGTTTCTATTGTTAAACCATTAAGATTAACGAACCAACCTAGCGGTTGGACATTGATGGGAGTTTACGGGAGTGGGTGTGTGTAGGCAAGTGTTTCCACGCGTGCCAAACGCGTACGTGTCCATTGGTGTTTGTGGATGAACTTCATCACAGGTGTAATTCATGTAAGATTGCATAATTGTGTACAATTGAGAAACTGATTAATAACAAACCGCATTACATTTTTTATTTAATTTTAAATACTATTATTTCACACAATGTGAATGACTGGCTACATCATTAAAATTGCAATATAAAATGTGAAAACTATTCTTGCCTAAATTATGGCTACACAATAGATGATCAAAAGAAGGGGGTGGGGGTAGTTGTTGCCCGGTCGAGGCGTCCTTTTCACCCGGTCAGGCGACAGCTTGCTGTGGCCAGTGGCCAGACCGGACCCCCCTACTGAATGAGCCGCATGTCAAAGGTGACGCTTCAAGACTCCTAATGTTAACAGCTGTTCGGGCAGATTAACTTTACAGACTTTTCCCTGTTAGGACACACACACGCGCACGCACAAACACCCGCACAAACTAACGTGATATCCGAGTCACACAGACACGCACACACACTGCGGCATCTGCCAGCCAGGGTCAAGAACAATAGGGCACCGTTCGGTTGAGCGAGTTAAAGAAGAGAAACGGAAAAGTTAAATGGTCTTTAATAGGAAGTCAATGTCAGTGGCGTGTGGGGACTTGACGTGTGCCCAGAAACAAAGACAATTAATAACCAACGAGGTGTTTTCCAACGGTAGGCTACGGACCTAATAAGGGCATAAAGGTAAGCGTATTGAAAATTGAAATTACTTCTAGCCTAGGCCTACTGAAATATATAGGCCTATAACCGAAAAATACAATTAGTAGGCTACATTTATTTTTTTAATACCTTTTTATTACAATCATCTATATAACATCCAGAAGTCCGTTATTACACATTTCAAATAAGCAAATCTTCGGAGTCAACAGATTAGACAGTAAAATATTAATGTAAAACAAGAAAATAAAGAATCACGTTTCAGCATCCGCATCTGCACAAATTCTCATACTGATCGATATTTTTCATTCCAGCTCGTGCCTCCTGGCAGAAGGGCGATATAGGCTATAGTCTACGTGTGCGTGTGGGTCTTTGTGTTGAGGCCTATTCACCCATAGAAGCTGCAGTGCCTGTAGAGAATGGTCTGTGAGGTTATTATCAAATATTTCATGAATGGAAAGAAAGACCGAAAATATTAGAATAAACACTTAGATTAAAACATGTATCAAATAAGATATTCAAATGCCAAAACCCGTAACATTTTACAACATTTCACCCTGACGATAGCATTTAACTGATTAAACGACAACTGCTTTGAAGGCATTATTGTAATTTATTGAAAGGATAGAGCTATAAGCACAGATTTATTTACACCTCGACAATAGCCTTTCTCGTAGCCTTGTATGCAATCAATCATCCCAATGCTTTATACTCGGGTCCCAAGCCTACATTGTTTTATAGTCAAAGGCCTCAAAGTCAGCCAGGTAAAGGCTAAACAAGCCGCTGCATTTAACCAAAGTGGAAACACCTCTAAACCTAGGGTCGGTGGGTAGGCTGCACACTGGAGTCTGCTTGTATTAATTATTAATTATCCACAGACTGCTTGGATTCTGTTCACTCTGAGCCTCTTTCACAACCCTATTCACAGTCTCCATACAATCGGCAATAGGTGTTAAATCTGAGTTGGAAAATAATTTTATGGACAAAGTAAGCATATGCACCTGCCCTTCTGTAAATGTTTAGGCCTACGCATTTTTATGTACGAATAGCCGATGTTTATTACAGGGCAAAGGTTAGGCCAACAGATATTTATAAGCTACATACTCTTTGGTAGTAGACGGGAATCATGGCCTTTTTTCCAATATTCATTTTTTTTTAACGGTAGCTGTTGCTAAGTGCGGCATAACATTATTAGCGATTATTTCATATGTGGTTGATAGTGTAGACAGAGGCGTATGGATCGATACTCTTAGCTCTACGAACTGTGACATAACACTATACAGACGCGTTATTAACACTTATAATAACATTATTAGAATTCCCAAACCAGGTAGGCAAAAACGAAGACAAAGACTTGTAGTCGCAGTATTTCTATATATATATATATATATATATATATTTCTAATCAATACTTACAACATTGAATTAAGCATGGACTGCAGTATATTCCTAAATTCATAATTACACTGTATGTAGGCAAATAATCATTTCATCAATAATATTCTTATTGCCAAAATGTATTAAAGACTATATTAACTATTTCAAAAACCTTTTGTTTGGTGACAGGCATTGAGCTATTAAACATTCTATTGATGTCTAGTTTATAGCCTGAAAAATACAGTTGAATCAAAAATAGCTGTGTATTTTATTTTCATGTGTTCTTATTTCACTGAAGAAAAAACATATTCGTTTCAGTTTCAAATAGTTCTGAATCAGCACCTAAATGGAGTAGGCATGTATGGCATTCTATAGAAAATCTCTAAAACTCAAAGGAATATTTTACTAGGCCATACATTTTATTTAAAAATGAAATAATACTTCATAATAACAAAAACCGTCTTTAAGCTTGCTTGTGGTTTAGAATGAAAATAGATATACTTTGGACAAAATGTCATTGAATATAAACAAAAGCATTGAAAATGATTCTATTTATGGGCAGTAAACACATATATATGACATTCTAAGTGTTTAGGTAATAATGCTATTCTGCATTCCACTGACAATATGTAGTGAATTAACTGGTCAAATTATTTTTCATTAGCCGATTGTGCATTAGGTGTAGTCAGAATGAAAACATGCACCTGCCACCTACCATCAGGTTACAGCATCTCACGTCCTTACATCAAATGAATATACTTACAAATAATGTATATTATTTGTTAAAGTTCTTTCTAAGTTTCTAACTACCATGCATCCTCTAGTGTTTGCTGACATTTTCCAATGGGCACATTAGAAATCATTATTTGAGGAGCGAGAACAGCAAATATTGGGAGAAGATTAGTGACGCCACTAGCAGCTATCTGACTGATTTGATTGCGTGCGTCTCTATCCCTGAAATTATATTAGATTATTCCGGGTAATTTGTGCTTTGAAATCAAGAGAGATTATCGAGTCTTGGACTTTGGATTATTTTTCCTATAATTGTTTTAGAGTACATATATATTAGTCAAAATGATATGTCTTCGTCCGTCGTGTTGCCTAGCTTCTGCATACACAAAAACACGCGCGCGCGCACACACACAAACGCATACACACACATGGTCGGGCTATTTAACAAAAAAATATTTTGTTAAGAATTGCATTCAGGTTGCCTAAACCGTATCATGGAGTGGTAGTCATCAGCGTCATAATCATCATCATCATACCCACAAAAAACGCAGATTTAGTTGCAACTGTCAACAAAGTTTTCTGCAACACTAATTGTCAAAAAAAATTGCCAGATAATTTATTAACAGCTTGACTATATACAAATAAAAAACGTAATAATAATAATAAAAACTGATAGAAAACCGAAAAGAAACCATCGATTTGTTTGAAAAACACACACATTTATACAGTTGAATGTGACCACCAGAGATCATTCAGCAGGTGGGTAGACTATAAACACCTATTACTGTATGTCATTTAATTGGAATGTCTTGCAAAACAAACAAAATATTATAGAAAGAACATGTTTTTAGTTGACTTTTTGCATAAGGTTTGCACAAGGTTTGCGTAAGGTTTCAACAAAATAGTCTGTCCGTTAATAAACGTATTTTCTCTTTCGTGTAAAAAGCTTGATGTTGCATTGATCTCCTATAACCTAGATTATAGGTACATTTACATTACAAAAAATGCACAGGCGTATTCGTGTGTTCACATGCGCTTTGGTGTACCAGAAGGACCAAAGGCACCCACTGAGCAGTATATTTGCCATATGTGCACGCCATTTGTGCTTAAACAACTTTTATACCTACTTGCCAATTGTTAAATAACAAAACAAATGACTTCCATCTAGCTGACATGTAACACGACTATTCATATTAACGAGGAGTAAGCATGTTTTCATTGGAAGCTAATGTCCATAGCCCGAATGTCCCATAAACCATAAACTGCTAGGCCTTATAACATGAAAGTGAAATAGGTCTAATCAGACTGTGATTAAACCTCATCTTAAGTAAATACAAATGCACACAAACACATACGGTCGCACGTGCGCGCGCTCACGCACACACAAACACAACAGCCCCCCCCCCACACACACGCACGCACAAACACTCACCCACACTAGCTGTCATGTCCTACCGCAACATGAATCTGATGCCCTCATGCATCTTTTACGAGCCTCCCAGTTTACACACATTTATCTGTCAAATCCCCACTTCACACCACATCTGAACATACCACTTCATAACACACAAATAGACACACGCCGCCTTCACCATCAGTGCTTTGAATGATGAGAAATTCAAAACGCATATTGAAATGCCATGAAAAACTGACAAGGTTGGTCTTACAGAGAGACATGGCTGTTCTAAACGGTACATTTCTATAGCTGAACGTTCCACAACGTTGAGCCCGACTGAACATGACACACAGGTATGATGAACACTGTAGCTCCATAGGGGTTCAACCGCCAGTCAGCAAGAGTTGTAACGTCTCGCGTTCTCCCGCGTTGCGTCAAGCTCTGTTGCAGACAGGTCAAGCTGTCCCGGTGCGTCCACTAGAAACAGATCACTGCGCGGCGTGCCTCCATTTCAACCTCCAACTCTCCTGTTCCCGGTCATTGGAATAAAACCTGCCGTTTCCCTGTGCCTGTCATACCGTCCGGTGTGCTCCTCGTGCCGTTCCTGTTAGCGGTCTCTTGTCCGTGCTTTTAATGCTGCTCCGTATTTGACTAGCAGCCCGGTTATGGATCGACCCGTGCTGAGAGGAATCAGTATGCAGTATGCAAATTACTTCAGTTTCAATCGAAAGGTTCGATCCGTGGTGGAGGGCACGTGTAGGCGGGGTCGGTCAGCCCTCAGCACGTGAGCCTAATCTCAACTGCATCCTGAAATATTTTATTTGAATGATTCGTATGCCTAATTCGGTTACAATTTTTTTACAAACAATATTTTGGGTGATATTAGAAACATAGCACACATTTGCCTCTTGGTGTTAATATTAAAATTGTTTTAAAGATGTGGACCCTAATCCTGATCAATAGTCTATCCGTGTTATTGTTTCGGTTATGGTACATACAAAGCCTATATTTCTCATACAATTTACATGAATAGGGTTAAACTTAATGGGCGGGAGCCCAGACATAAATCACTTTATAAATAAAATAGAACCAGTAATTTTAAGAAATTGACCTTTGTGGAAGAGGGGCTCCGCCAATTATAACGTATTTATTGAAACTGTAGGCCTATAATCTATGTTGGCATTTCAATGATCTCAGAGAATACAACATGTTCAAAAAACATTTATTGTTGCCAACTAAAACAACACAAACAAATAAAACATATACAAATAAGCTAAAATATACTGCTGACATAAACATTGTATATGCTACAGGTTTTGATCTATTCTTGCAACGTAGATATAATACTATTCATATCAATCTGTTTTTAAACTGAGTCACTAAAATAGAGGTTTTATCACATAATGTTTCATCTGAATATCATTCCGCCAATATTGTAAATGGTAATAATATCACAGCCAGGGTCTGGGAGTGGTCCTGATAAACTAAGGAGAGAAGGAGAGAACAATAGATTAAGTTAAATGGGAGGAGGGAGAGGGAGAGGAGGGAAAGAAAAGAGGATGTGAGGAGAGGTAGAAGAGAGAAGAAGTGTGGAAAGGACCGGGGAGGAGAAGAGGGAAGAATATGAGAAGGGATGTGGGAAGGGATAAAAGGTGTGGAAAGTGGAGGAGAGGAGAAGAGGAGAGTGGAGAAAATATTTGGAGGAGGTGGAGGAGAAGAGGAGAATGGGAGGGAGGAGAAGAGGGTGAGGAGAAAAGGAGAGTGTATTGAGTGGTAGGGTTGCTCTGTGGGACACAGGGGACAGGGCCCATCTGTCTGGGCTAGGGTTTGGCCAGCTGAGAGGTTCAGGGGTTAGAGGTCAGGGGTCAGGGGTTACAGACCTCTGGACACATGGGGTAGAAGGCCCCCTGATATTAACGGCCAGGGTATTCAATCAAAAAAACGAGCCTATTTCTTTTCTGGTCCAGATATCAGTAGGCTAACAGTATTTTCAACATGGTCTGTCTGACTCATATTATTTGAAAGGAACCGTGTTGCACATGCACACGTGTGAGTGTGTTTTGAAGTTTTTAGTGTGTGTGTGTGTACTGGTATGTGTATAGTATGTGTGTGTGTGGCTGTGTGCTGATACACATGAATGAATGTGTATGTGTTTGCGTGTGTGTGCATGTGTGTGTGGAGAGGGATCATTGCTTGAAGGTAGGGGGCACAGGGATTAGTAGAAAGTGGTTTTAGAGAAGATGCTGCTAGTGTCTGTTAACAGGGGATTACGATGGTACTATGAAACCTATCTGCTTTTACAGGATTACCTGACACACACAGAGACATGCACATTTTCATGTATTAATGCTCAGAGTGGGAGTTGGTGTGCCACAAGGTATCACATATTTACTTCATAATTGGATGTTTCAGTTGACTTCAGAATCCAATGTTCTAATAAAGGAAAGATGCGTCAAGTATCCCTCAACACAGTGAAAACCCGAAACCAAAATTAAACTGTTGCTGTCAGTCAAACTATGACCACGTGTATTGCCAAGTACACTGCAGATATTAATTTCAACTAGTTAAAGGTTAACATTTGGTATTTGGTTAAGATGAAGTATTATTTCCAAGGTTTGGAAAATGTCTGAAACAAAGGCTAAACTGAAGGTTTTTGCCAGGCAGTGGGATCGTACTTGTTACCCTCAGAGCCAGATGCTTATACACCCATCCACAATGCTTAAGATACATGAGTACTTGACTAGAATAACATTCACCATTGCTCCTAGTAGGTAGTTTTTAAAGCATTTATAAATGTTTTGGGAACCCAAACAAATGTCTGCTAGAGGTTGAATGGAACGTGATCTGTATGTGTCCACTCTGAGAAGGTGTGTCTGTCTGAAACCGCAACCTACAACATGTAGCAATCTTTTTGGTGTGTGAGCAAAAATATATTACAGTCTGACTTCAGTAAAAGACACAATATCATTGATTTTTGACAGTTAAGTTTCAGCCTTTATTCCAAGCGATTAAGGTTTAAGGTTTGGGATACGGTAAGGAAATGTTTAGTTAATGCTCTTGCTTACCATAATGCAGCATTTCACTGACACTGTACCCCTGTTGTTTACAAATGTTGTTTAATGTATTCAATATTTTTTACCATAAAGTAGGCTGACATTGCACAGATAGTTATGGCTAAAGTGCTTAATTGATGAGTACTAGCTCCAAGGATTTAAGTCCATATTAATGTTGAAGTTATACTGTATTATATTGTTTTGAGTGTTTGTGTGTATGTTTAAGCGTGTCGATGTACTCCTAATAGATTTAGATGTACGTCTTATAACTGGTTCCTTAAAGCCAGCGTTTAGTAATTGTAGCAGCTGTGGCCGTGGCTGCAATAAATTACATTGTGGGTGCAATTTGTGTGGGGGTTTATGGAGGTTGGACAGGAAAGAAATATTTGTGTGCATTCCTACAATGTGTGTCTCTCTGTCTGAAACTACAAAACACACATCCAAGCACACAGACACACACACACACACACACACACACACAAACACACACACAGACACACACACACACACACACAGAAAGGGACTTGCCAAGTCGGTGTGTGAGGGGTTTCCATCATTGTGAGCATGTAGAACTAAATCTAATTCAGGTTATATGCAGCGATGTACCACTGGAGGGGGGGGGGGGGGGGGGGGGAGATAGGGGGCAGGGAGGGGAAGGAGGGAAAGAGAGAGAGAGAGGAAGGAAAGGGGGGATGGAGTCAAGATGGGGTGGTCCACGAGGAGAGGAGTGGAGAGAGAGAATACCTGGGACTGAGTTAGTATTGGTCCGGATGACTGATAGAGGCTGGTGTAATCACATTACAGAGAGGAGAGGATAAGTGTCTGTCTCCCTCCCAGAAAACTGGCCCTCTCTACATCCCTTCCTTCCCCTGCCTCCAACACACATTTCCCCCTCTCCCACCGTGTCTCTCTCCCTTCAAACATACCTCCATTTCTCAGTCCGTTCTCTGACATCTTTAATTCACCCTAACGCACTTTCCGTCCCGCTGCAGTCCAATACTTGGTGACCTGAAGCCTTGTTAATATTTAGGATTTTGCTTAGTGTGTTCATCTTTATCGAGACACAGATAAGACCAAAGAGACGAGCTGCGGTCCACTCAACCCAGAGGCCAAGAGTAGGGAACACTACGATGAAATCAAAGGAGTACACGTAAAGTTGAATGAATGATTTTTGTGTGTTAATTTGTGTGTTTGATTGGTTTGTGTGTTTTTGTACAGGTTTTACTTTGTACAGGACTTTTGTGTGGAGGTTTATTTTGACACTTAGGAGAGGGGGGTTGGATCATGTGTCAAGGATAGGGGTGAGTGTTAAGAGATGGGATTCAGAACAAAAATCTCTTTTTGGGAACCCCACAAGGATAGTTTAACATAAAATGTGTGTGTTTGGGCACGGCTTACCTTCTGGAGACAAGAAGTCAGTAAATGTCAGCAGAAGGTAAGGAAAACATATAAAATTGATCATGTGGGTATGTCTCCACTAGGAAGAAAAAGGAAATGAGATTTCCTGTCTTAGGAATTATCTTTAGGGTGAAACTTCCAATTTGGTTTAAGGTTAGAGATTGCAGGTTTGGTTTAGGGTTAGGCATTAGGGCTAGGTCACGTTCAGGTGTAAATATTAGGTTATTTGGGTTAAGGTAAGGGTAAGGTTAATGTATGGTTTAGGTTAAGTTTAGGGCTAAGATTAGGTTTATGTTTAAGGTTATGGTCAAAATGATGTTACGGTTCAGGGAACATGACATTTTTGTTTTTGCGTCCCCACTATGTTTGTTATCAGGGCCAGTTCTATGCACAAGCGACATAAGCGGTCGCTTATGGCCCCCTGACCGCTTGGGGCCCCCTAACCTTTAGGGCCCCAAAATCACATTTTGCACATCCTAGAGCCGGCCATGTTTGTAATACTGGACTGTGAGTGTGTGTGTTTGTGATCTTTGGGATGGAAATGTCCAGCTGGCCATCCGTCTGCTGCCTGACCTCTGAGCTCAAGGTCAACGGCCAGTATCCAAAGTGTTGACCAGCACACACACAAACACATGCATGCATGCACTCAGACACACGTTTGTGTGAATTTGTGTCTGTAAATCCATCCATTTTTTTGTGTATATGTGCTCTGTATTCGTACAACTGAGTGTCTCGTCACACTTGTGTATGTGTGAGAAATTCTTATGCTGGGGATACAATGGGACCTGTCGCAATCCCTTTAGTGAAAATCAGGCCGCATGAATGTTAAACCAGATTGGTGTCAATTTTGCATTCATGTATGTGATCAATACCATGTAGAATGAGATGGAAAACTTTTATATTATAAAAAAAAAAGGCTACAGTAAATCTATAATGTTCATTCCCCACAAAAGCTACAGACTTAGGCCAGACAGCACAGACTTGTCCTGAAGCCACCCCAATGTTTTGCCCGTTTGCTTTGGGTCGTTGTCATGCTGAATGATGGTCCTTTACCCCAGTCTGACGTCCTGTGCACTCTGAATCCGTTTTTTTTGCCCAAGACCTCTGAGTAGTTCATCCATTCTTCCTTCAATCCTGACCACTCTCCCAGTACCTGACACTGAAAGCGTTCCCTTAGCGTGATGCTGACCCCTCCATGCCTCACAGTAGGGATAGTGCGCAGTGGTAGGCTTGTGCCAAAAATTGCTGAAAAGTAATATTTTGTTCTTGTCAGACCATGGAATCTTCTTCCACTTGGTTTCATGTGGAGTCTCCCACATGCCTTCTGGCAAACTCCAGCTAAGTTTCTTGTGAGATTTTTCTTTTTGCCATTCTCTCACGCAGGCCCCGTTTGTGAAGCGCCAGGGTTATTGTAGCAGTATGCACAGAGTCACCCAGCTCAGCCCTGCAAAATTGTAACTCCTTTAGATTTGCCATAGACCTGTTGTTGCTATTTTCTCAATCATGAACTTTACTGGGCTTTGTGGATATGCAATGCCATGGAAATGTTCGTATATCCTCCTCCTAAATAAACCCATTATGATTTAATGTTGTCACACAATAAAATGTGGAAAAGTCCAAGGGGGTGGACACATTTGAAAGGCAATGTAACTAGGTAGATTTTATTGTTGCTACGTTTACAGTACATAGAGCCTTAATCCATGAAATCTTGACTGCTGAATGTATTGTTTTGTGAAATGTATTGTTTTTAATCATGCTTTTCTAAATCAGTGGAAACTGAAGGGATCACTAAGTTCAGTCAATACAATTATTTTGTTCGGTGGGAACTGCTTCTCTATGTTATTAAAGGGGTTCAATGTTATGAGAATTTGTGCAAAAGGACTTTATAGAATTTTTGCAAAAGTTGTGAAATATATAAATGTCAGTATACTTGTGTGTTCACATCATTTTGGCATTTTGATATTCTGGATTTTTTTATAGAACAGATATTACTTACAAATGAATGCTCTTCCTGACACATTTTTTAGTTTGAAAAGCTAATATAACTTTGCTGCCTCTCTTTACCCATGTATTACTAAATCATTACTAAGAATTTTGAAAATATGTTATTTACAGGCTGGTAGCATTCTGGTATGTCCAAGATGTGTACGCATGCAACTTTGACTGGAGAACCGTCTGTGCAATGGGCAGAATAGGCTATTAAAATGGGAATTCCAATGTATTAAGTTAGGTACATTGCCAAGCCAGAGAGTGATTATCTAGTCAAATACATTGATTCTGCCATTCTCTTTGTAGAGTCTAGGGCTAAACTTACAAACCTCTCCTTTAAGGATTTTGTTTAACCTTTTTAAGTATCACTCATTATAGGAGAAGTCTAGTGCTTTTGTCTTAGCAAAGGGACAGTGCAAAAAGTACTTGAAACATGGGTGCCAATTAATGTGTTCCAAAAGGTTTTGAGAAAAACATGAATTTATATTTCTCTACAATTTTACCTCAGTTAAGGGTTAGATGTCTCTCATCTTTAATATAAGATTAAGGTGATAACAAAAGCATATTAGAATAGAATAGCCCATGGCTTTGTTGGCTAGGATTGTTTCACATAACTCTCATTTAGGTCCTCTCTCTGTTAACCATCCATCCACCATCACTGTCCACAACGCACTGGCAAACCACCAGTCTATTTAAATGTAATATGGCTCACCATAATTAGTGGTCAGTTCACCAGTTGTGGATTTTATTCCTCACTCGAATAAACATAATACAGATCTCGATTTGTTTTGATCTGCCTGGATTCAACACATTTCACAGTCATAGTATATAATATCAGTACATGCTGTCCCTTCTTTCACCTTTTCCTGAACCGTAGTATTCACTTTACAGAAACAACTCAATAAAGATCAACTGTGCATATTGCTGTGGATATGAGATACACATATGCATGTAAGCACACGGGCATATACAGTCCCACAACGCATGCAAAATCACATGCAGGCACACATGTATACAAACACACGCACACAAATACAACAGATACAACATGAGCACACATCCACTTGAACATATTGCTGCAGATATATGCGCCGACAAAGCTTGCAATCTGTTAGGCGTGAAGCTAAAATGACCCAATCGATTTGATCTCCACATCCTCCCAATAATGATGAAAAGATGTTAAATTGAATCAAAGTTCATTTTATCTTTGGGGTTAAAATCTTTCATTTAATGAATAGAAATCTGCTTTGGGACCTTCTTTTCTTATCTGGTCTGAAATCAGACTCTCAGAAAGATATCATACGAGACAGGAGACTCTACAGTGTGGTCATTTAGTGAATATGATATTCCCTTTTCCTGCAGTTTATGTTGCCGCTGTATAATACTGTGTAACATAGTTACAAACACGGCATGTATTGTACGGAGATAGTATATAAACTGTGGTTCAATACTGCAGTAGCGTTTGATTGATCGGAATCCTTTGTCTGTCTCTGGTGTTTCTGTAGCTGAATGAAAAGCTGTTTCAAAGATGTTAGTTGCGTGTGCGAGTGTTTGTAAATGTGCACGCATTGAAAGTGTAGGTATTAGTGTGCGAGTCCCCATGTGAGCCTGATTACACATACTGTTGCCAGTGTGAAGCAGCCGTCTCTCCATCTGAAATGTAAGGGTTTCTTTCTGTCACAGAGCGCTTTCTTTGTTTCCATGATTCTGTCAAAACCCTGGAGAAAAGAATGGGGTGGAGAAAGAGGGGAAGGAAAGAGAGGGGGAGAAAGGAAAAGGGGGAGAGAAAAAAAATCAATGAGTCCCCCCACAGACCACCACAGCACAGTATCTGTCTGGCAGCAACCATGGAGACAAGAGAAGAAAACACAGAACATGGAGGACAGGGGACGAAGACAGATGGAGAGTGGAAGAGAAAGACATGGAGACAGAGAGAGAGAGGGATGAGAAAGACATGGAGACAGAGAGGAGGGAGAGAAAGACATGGAGACAGAGACGAAGAGAGAGAGAGAGAGAAAGAAAGGGAGACAAAGGCAGAGAGCAGGACCTTAGGTGTTGTTGTTAGTAGAACGTTTGTAGAAGCAGAGGACGTGTGTGTGTGTCCGTGTGTGTGTGTGGGTAGGGGTTCTTAAAAGCCTGATGTAGAGCACGCGCACACGTAATGAAGCATGCTCCTCAGACACACAGACATTTTCAGAGTGCACACATGTTCAAAGGAGCTCCGGGAAGAGGTAAAAGGACAGGCTGGACAGAACGTGTCACTGAAGAGGTAAAGAGGCTTTCAAACAAATAAAAACAACATAAGAGAAGGATGATGATGATGCTGAGATGATGAGTAGGAGGAGAGGGAGTAGTATGAGGAGGAAATGGACGTGCTGCTTTTATGTCTTTGAGCTCCCAAGGACCAAATAGGACTTTGTGTAAGAAGTGTTCTAATTTAATTAGTAAAAGAACCGAAAACTCAGGTAAAGCTTCAGGAGGGACTGTTTGAATGAAGCTAGAGCACATAAACAGATCTGAATGCACTGTTTACAGGCAATCTACACACATGCACATTTGTGTGCACAAACGTACACGCACACTCATAAACTCACAATACTTTTGTCCTCGCTCTTTGTGGTAGCCTACATCTGGGTCTTTTGCAGCCAAACTCTCTTATTACATTACTGCAATAAATCTAGATTTCTCTCATTGATCACTGATGGACCTTCTGCAAATAACATTCTGAATTTGAAAGCTAATGCACAAAAAGCTTAAAAATCAATTTTTATCCCACTAAAGCTGGGCTGTATTGTGAGAAAGCATACAAAACCCAAAAGCAATATATACATTTTCCTGCGGAATTATTACTCTGTGCTACTCTGTGCTACATAACTGAGTTCAGCATCACATGAAACACAGGTTTGGGTGGTTTGGGATGAGACGTGTGTAAAAGTTCAGATGTATGTTAGGACTATTAGATTTATCCTAGTGCTCCCATTAGAGACAGCACTGATGGGAAAAAGAACATCACATCTTAAAGAGATTAGAGGTGGTTAGACACATTACTAAGTGAGGTCATACTGTACCTCCCCAAAATTATTACCAACAAATCTCTCACACAACTCTGCCTGTCTTAGATCATCCCGCAAAACTGTTATTAACAACCCTAGAGTACACACACAATAGGTTTATCCAAACACTACAGACAGACAGACAGACTGGCAGGGAGGCAGACAGAACTACATACAGACAACCAATGCACTTTTGACAACCCCATTACGGATAGTAAGGTAATAAAAAGGTTTTTAACAGAGAACCCTTTCACACTTCTTAGGTCATCCCTAAAATAAATCAGGGATCCATTCAGATACATTGCCAAATGTTTTTTGTTATATTGGCCTTTGATTTTACCTGCTTCAACACCTGGAGCTTGAACACAGACTACTAGAGAGCTGGCACAGAGGCCATGACTTTTTAACAGCCCTTGAGTGTGTGTGTTCTGTGTATGTGTCTGTATTTGAGCGTGTCTACTATATGTGTGTGTGCCATTTCGTTTTAGTGAGAAGAACAAAGCACTAGTAGTCCCCTCCTCTCCCCTCTCCTCTCTCCATTAGAGATGATCCTATTTCTACCAAACCAGAGATCCCTGCTAACCTCTTAGGTTCTATAATATAATAATGCCTACTGGGGTGGCCAGACAGGGGGGCCCCATCATAACCCCTAGACACTCCTAACTTAGCCCCTAGCCTTTACCACCGTAGCTACTTCTACCCTAGATCCTAACCCTGACAGTAAACAACACATTATGTGGGCTAGAAAATAACAAAAGACTGTGAGGTTAAGAGGGAAGAGGAGTGTGTGTGAGAGACACAGAGAGAATGTAAGAGAGATATGCCCCCAATAAATTAAACTCCTTTTGAAATTAATTTCTGCACCGTAACATGAGTGGAGAAAAGCACAGAGGAGAGGAAGAAAGGTTAAAAAAGGGAAAACAATTCCACACAGTGAGACAGTGGAGGACATGGTGGTCAAGGAGATGTGGGGAGGGGAGGAAGAGAGGAGAGGAGGGGAGAGAAAGGGGGAGAGAAGAAGAGGAAAGAGGAGAGGACGGGAGAGAATGGGAGAGGAGATGAGAAGAAGGGAGTAGCATTTCTCCCACCAGCAAAGATCAATAAATCATTGGAAAATGTTGCTTGGCTAGAAAATGGAGAGAGAAACCAGTGATGGATGGAGAAACATGTGGGGGGGGGTTGACGAAAAAGGGGAGTAGGAGGGTGTTGATGTTTGTGGGAGAGTAAGAGAGAGGAGAAAGAGGGGAATGTAGGAGAGGAGAAAATGGCTCTGTGTGGGACTTAACACCCTTGAAGTCGTCTGTCTCACCACTGAGACAATGCATGACATCATCAAGTTCAATTAGATATATCAGATATCTTCTTTTTTTCTGATGGACCTTAATCAGAATCCTTTGGTCAAAGCCAACTGAATTCTAACAGCAGAATTGCCTGTAGAACCCAAAAGTTATTCAAAAACGACATTTATTCAAAAACTACTTTGAGAGCATAGTTGTAGCTTTTGTTTTTGGTTTTAACTTTCACAGGCAGGCTGCACTTCATTAAAATTTGACCCAAAGGTTTTCACACAACCTTCTATTGGGACTAATGAAATGGACTAAAAACTCATATCCACCTCAGTTGGACTTGCTGGGATCTCAGGAATGTGCACACAGCATCAAAATCCATGCTTGTGCCCAAGTATCAACAGGGTATTTTCACTCAAGGGGTGAGTTGTACAGTACAAGTTCAAATTGGGGTTATGGGTTGAATAGCCTCTTAAACCAGGCATAAATTGTCGCAATGCCTGGGGAATACCTATAGAATTTATGTTGCAAAGTAGTAGAAAATACTATTTTTTCAATAACGTCTCAAAGCACATTAACCCAATCAAATTCATTGATTGGGAGGGGGTTATACGAGCGCTCACGAGAATAATGCCTTCAGTGCAACAGTAGCTGGCTAAGTGAAGATGGCAGCAAAATCACAAAACAAAACATTGAAATCTGTGGATATAGGTCGCTTTTAGGGTGAACCATATCAGTCTTTCCATACTCCCAATGAGTCCATAGCAAGACTATGGATTGAATGGAGGGGGTCCCATTTATTGAATTTCCTGGGATCATCCAAAGTTTGGAATAATTGTTGTTCCAATATATTTTGTGCAACTTGTTCACACCAACACATTCACTCACCCACAAATATGTACTCTAGCAAAGACCACTGAAGGTAAAACACACTACTGAAACACTCATTCCCTAAAACACTACTAAAACACTCTCTCTCTAAAAGGATGTGTGTGTATGTGAAGTGTGTGAAGGAGGAAGAGATTGCGTATATGCCTGTATGTGTGTGTGTGCGTTTGCTTATTGATCAGAATTACATAGATGGTGGAAGTATCAGTCAAAGAGGATAGCGAACCCAGAGGATTTGAGTTAATATACATTAATACGGTGAGATAATGACAATATCAAATATTAAAGAGAATATTAGCAGAAAGGTACATAGGTCTGTTCAAGAGCGTCTGAGGTGTGCCTGTAGATGTATGTGAGTGGGTCTGTGTCTCCATATACTGTGAGTGTGTTTCTGTATAACACACGCTACACCCCTATTGAAAATCAAATCATGCTTTTCTTATGTAGAGTGGGGAGAACAAGTATTTGATACACTGCTGATTTTGCAGGTTTTCCTACTTACAAAGCCTGTAGAGGTCTATGTTTTTTATCATAGGTACACTTCAAATGAGAGAGACAGAATCTAAAACAAAAATCCAGAAAATCACATTGTATGATTTCTTTATAATTAATTTGCATTATATTGCATGACATAAGTATTTGATCACCTACCAACCAGTAGGAATTCTGGCTCTCACAGACCTGTTAGTTCTTCTTTGAGATGCCCTCCTGTTCTCCACTCATTACCTGTATTATATGCACCTGTTTGAACTCATTACATGTATAAAAGACACCTGTCCACACACTCAATCAAACAGACTCCAACCTCTCCACAATGGCCAAGACCAGAGAGCTGTGTAAGGACATTAGGGATAAAACTGTAGACCTGCACAAGTTCAAGATGACGGTCAATCTCCCTTGGTCTGGGGCTCCATGCAAGATCTCACCTCGTGGGGCATCAATGATCATGAGGAAGGTGAGGGATCAGCCCAGAACTACACGGCAGGACCTGGTCAATGACCTGAAGAGAGCTGGGATCATAGTCTCAAAGAAAACCATTAGTAACGCACTACTCCGTGATGGATTAAAATCCTGCAGCGCACGCAATGTCCCCCTGCTCAAGCCAGCGCATGTCCAGGCCCGTCTGAAGTTTGCCAATGACCATATGGATGATCCAGAGGAGGAATTGGAGAAGGTCATGTGGTCTGATGAGACAAAATAGAGCTTTTTGGTCTAAACTCCACTCGCCGTGTTTGGAGGAAGAAGAAGGATGAGTACAACCCCAAGAACACCATCCCAACCGTGAAGCATGGAGGTGGAAACATAATTCTTTGGGGATGCTTTTCTTTAAAGGGGACAGGACGACTGCACCATATGGAGGGGAGGATGTGGCCATGTATCGCGAGATCTTGGCCAACAACCTCCTTCCCTCAGTAAGAGCATTGAAGATGGGTTGTGGCTGGGTCTTCCAGCATGACAACGACCCGAAACACACAGCCAGGGCAACTAAGGAGTGGCTCCGTAAGAAGCATCTCAAGGTCCTGGAGTGGCTTAGCCAGTCTCCAGACCTGAACCCAATAGAAAATCTTTGGAGGTAGCTGAAAGTCTGTATTGCCCAGCGATAGCGAAACCTGAAGGATCTGGAGAAGGTCTGTATGGAGGAGTGGGCCATAATCCCTGCTGCAGTGTGTGCAAACCTGGTCAAGAACTACAGGAAACGTATGATCTTTGTAATTGCAAACAAAGGTTTCTGTACCAAATATTAAGTTCTGCTTTTGTGATGTATCAAATATTTATGTCATGCAATAAAATGCAAATAAATTACTTAAAAATCATACAATGTGATTAAAATCATACCGTCACTCACAGTTGAAGAGTATCTATGATAAAAATGACAGACTTCTACATGCTTTGTAAGTGAGAAAACCTGTAAAATCAGTGTATCAAATATTTGTTCTCCCCACTGTAGATGGCAGATGACGTTGACCGCCGGAGCTGTGACTGACCAGATGAGGGCGCAGGAGGATCGGAAGATGTGACATGTGCACTCTGGATACAATTTTCTTCAAGGACCTTTCTATATTTTGTTCCTATTATCCTTCACTCAATCCAGACCAGTTTCCCAGTGCTGAGAAGCATCCCCATAGCATGACGCTCCCACCACCTTGCTTCACCGTAGGGATTGTATTAGCCAGGT
The DNA here is from genome assembly GCF_011004845.1 of Esox lucius. Classification (NCBI taxonomy): domain Eukaryota; kingdom Metazoa; phylum Chordata; class Actinopteri; order Esociformes; family Esocidae; genus Esox; species Esox lucius. Next base: position 27,020,631 of record NC_047570.1, on the reverse strand, counting down.
GCTGACTAGTACCTTGTTTTAGTCAGATCTAGAGCTTGGCATTCTGACCAAATTGTTAAATATTTTATCCTTCAGGCAACAGGCCAAAAGCCTTTTACTCAGGAGTAGCTTCCATCTAGACACTCCACCGTGAAGGCCTGATTGATGGAGTGCTACAAAGATGGTTGCTCTGTTGGTTATGTTCTGTTGTGGAAGGTTATTTTATTCCTGCAGAGAAACTCTGAAGCTCTGTAATGGATTCTTGGTCATCTTTCCTGACCATGGTTCTACTTGCCCGGTTACTTAGTTTGGCTGGGCGCCAGCTCCAGGAAGATTCTAAGAAGAGAAGTGGTTCCAGTCTTCTTCCATTTCACAATGGTTAAGCCCACAGGAACTTTAAAAAAAAATCTCTTCCCCAGGTCTATGCCTTGACACAATTCTATCCATCATTTTGGAGGGCACTGTTCTTATTTAAAATAGATTTATCCCACAATACAATATTTGCCTTTGTTGTTGGTTGCTATAATGCTGTAAGAGTATTGTAAATATTCTTCCCAATACTTTTGGTTGCTTATGTACAAAAGTTGCTGTAACTTTTAAAAGGTTCACCCAATATGGATGATAAATATGGATAAATATTACAGGCTGCCTGTTAAGGTATAAAGCCTAAAAGAAAATGTACCTACTTAAATATATATTGTTTTACCTTAATGAATTGAACATATCACTAACAAACAAAGACACATTTACTGAAGAACACTGATTTTCCTCTCTAAGAGAAAATTATGGTGACAATTGAGAGGGGTAATGTAGGGTCGTGATATGGCAGGAAGCCGTCCATTATGCAACCAGACCCATAGGAGATCAATACACTAGGGGTCAATATGGTCAGATGGAAACCTAGAACAATGAAGATTAGCATGGAGGTGGGGTGTTCTGATTTACGAAATGCAGTTTTTCTCAATTGTGTAAAAGCACACAGTTTTTGAAACTGTTAAATGTACTGTATTACAGCAATACTACAATGGTCAAATGTAAAAAAAAAAAAAGTATATGGCTGTTCACTTTCTTCCTGTTATACCAGGACAGAGTCCAACGGAGAGAAACCTAAGACCTACATCTGCAAAATGTGTATTATAATCAACTTATAAAAACATCACTGGTCTGTAAATGTTTTTCTTTTCCAGAACATCAACGCATTGCTTTTATCAGAAAACAAGAGTTAGTGAATGTGTTAGCTACAAATAATAAATACTACAGTACATGGTTGTGAATGGCTTCCTCAGTAATGAATCAGGTACATTTTAAGAAAGGATCTAGGTAACTGAGTAATGTCAATGATTTATTACCTTTTGTAAATCTAGAGATCTTTCACCTTTTTTTATGACACTTTACTTCTATGTAAGATTTTACCTTCACATCCACCCTTTTCTTATTTTTATTGTGGACTTTCTGGTTGCTTACAGAAAGTCTATACATGTATGGACAGACCTGCCTTTCCAGTGAATACATAGAATTGTATTGTGATGAAACCCCAAAATAAAATACAAATGCAATGTACTTATACATTGCATTTTCATAGATTTTTTTGTTAAGGAATTATATTTGATATGTTGTGTATGGACATGCTGGTGAAATTTGTAGCTATAACGGGACATGCATTTTCAGCAATCATGTACCTTTCAGATTTTTGTTCTATGTTACATTTCGAAATGATTTAGGTACTGTGAAGAAAATGTGCAGAACTGCTGTGACAGACTGACTCTGTAGTTTTGTTCATTTTTGTTTATTCTGAATTCTTTGTATACTGTCACGTTCCTTTGATTAATGTTTTTAAAATGTTGATGGCATTAAATCCTATTTATATCTACAAGGTATTTATTTAATATAATACATCTACTGTTATACAAAATTGCACAGTGTTGTATTTAGAACACTTGAAAACCTAAATTCTTCCACATAAACTTAAACATACTTCATTGAGAAAAGCATGTTTTTTTTTTTTAGGTTTACACTGTGTTAGAGCGTAGATCCATAGTAAATATTAGATGTAGAAGTAACTTTGTAACATTTCCATATTATAGCTTGTTTACTATGTATAGACTGGTTTGAACATTACGTAATGCTATTGGATTGTTATTAGATTTTCCTTTAGATGGCTAAAAACACAGAAGCCTCTCTTTCTGCTGAGTCATGTCTTCATCACAAATTGCACCTTAACTCTTGTATAGTGAACTACTTCTGACCAAAGCCCTATGGATCCCTGTCAAAAGTAGTGGCCTACATAGGGAAAAGGGTGTCATTGGAGATGCCCACCATGACTTTTCTGTCCAGATGGATGAAATAGAGGGACAGAGGGAAGACTGATGAAGGGTAATAAAGTAGAGGAGCGATTGCATTTCCGCTTTAGAAAGAAGCTTTTAAACTTTTAGCTGATTCAAACTCATCCCTTCTTGCTGGAGGGAGGAGAGAGAGATGGATGGTTTCAGGGATACACAACTCACTGGAACTGATTTACTGTGGGTGGATTCATACATACCCACATGCGCACACACTTATACACATGTGAATGAACTTACACAGACACTAAAGCCCAAACACGCTTATGAATTAAAACACACAAGCCTTCCACTGTGTTTGCAAGCAAAGCTCAGAATTTATAAAAATCATAATATTTTACAGTTTTTATCAATTTTAAAAACTCACACCCAGCGGTACAAACATCTAACTTCTGTGTCCCAATTCAAACTTTGCCCTCAGACAACACACACAAGTTGTCAAACTCACAGACTACATGACTGTTTGTTACACGCTGGAAGGATAAATTCAAAACACTGCTACCAAAATGGTTAGAATAGATTTTCAAATATATACTTTTTTGTAAGCACAGCACTGACTACCACTTTCAGGAATGCCCTGGTGAGAGAAATTCAAAAGGATACTTTAATAAATACCTCTTACATTAGTGAAGAAGGGAATACTACGGTACATGCTATTTTGGTCAAAAATCTGACCTTTGATCTGTCACACTGACAAAATACCCATATTCCAAAAGCTTTATTTCCAAAGGCAGCAAATGTGCAGGTTACTCAACATCAGTGTTCTCAGCATCTGGTCTCAGGTCTGGGTCAGGTTACTCAGCATCAGTGTTCTCATCATCTTGTCTCAGGTCTGGGTCAGGTTACTCAGAATCAGTGTTCTCATCATCTTGTCTCAGGTCTGGGTCAGGTTACTCAGCATCAGTGTTCTCAGCATCTGGTTTCAGGTCTGGGTCAGGTTACTCAGCATCAGTGTTCTCAGCATCTGGTTTCAGGTCTGGGTCAGGTTACTCAGCATCAGTGTTCTCATCATCTTGTCTCAGGTCTGGGTCAGGTTACTCAGCATCAGTGTTCTCAGCATCTGGTTTCAGGTCTGGGTCAGGTTACTCAGCATCAGTGTTCTCAGCATCTGGTCTCAGGTCTGGGTCAGGTTACTCAGCATCAGTGTTCTCATCATCTGGTCTCAGGTCTGGGTCAGGTTACTCAGCATCAGTGTTCTCATCATCTTGTCTCAGGTCTGGGTCAGGTTACTCAGCATCAGTGTTCTCATCATCTGGTCTCAGGTCTGGGTCAGGTTACTCAGCATCAGTGTTCTCATCATCTTGTCTCAGGTCTGGGTCAGGTTACTCAGCATCAGTGTTCTCAGCATCTGGTTTCTGGTCTGGGTCAGGTTACTCAGAATCAGTGTTCTCATCATCTTGTCTCAGGTCTGGGTCAGGTTACTCAGCATCAGTGTTCTCATCATCTTGTCTCAGGTCTGGGTCAGGTTACTCAGCATCAGTGTTCTCAGCATCTGGTCTCAGGTCTGGGTCAGGTTACTCAGCATCAGTGTTCTCATCATCTTGTCTCAGGTCTGGGTCAGGTTACTCAGCATCAGTGTTCTCAGCATCTGGTTTCAGGTCTGGGTTAGATTACTCATCATCAAGGTTCTCATCATCTGATCTCAGGTCTGGGTCAGGCCATAATATCTCATCAACACATTGTTTACTCCTGCCAGGCAATGTGGGAAAATGCCCTTGTGTGACTTAGAAAACCTTGGATAGACTCCACAAACACGACACCACAGGCATCCACCACTGCCTCCAGGAGGTTTTGCCGTGCGTAGGGGTTGTGGTCATAGCCTCTCCATCGTCTCATCCTTATCCTCTTCCTCATTGTTATCTTGCAGAATCCGTTGTTCCAAAGCACATGGACATGCCACTAGGCCCTATTTATTGATCCAACCATTCTGATTGGTGTGTTAAACAATATTGGGACTTAATGTTTGCACCAGGATAAAGGTGTGAACACTTGAGTCATTTATATTGAGATCATGTGTCTGCTGAGTGAATAGATAGCGCAGTTAACAATGTATTTGTTTAAGGTTTCACAGAGAGAGTTTTGAGTATTGAAATGTGTGGGGAAACAGGGGAATCGTGTTTACGGTTATGGGATGTGTGTGTGTGTTTTCAGGAATGGCGTAAGGGTATCGGTGTTTGTGCCACATTAACACGTTTTTGTGTTTAAGCAATCGAGAAAAGCTAATGTTTACTCCTACTCGAAAACGTTTTTGTATATGTGCATGCATGCCTGTGTGTGTGTGTACGTGTGTGGCTGTGTCAGTGTAAGTGTGTGTGAATGGACAGCTATGCAACCAGTGGGGACACTGGTTTGGGTTAGGGAATGCTATTAACGTTAGGTTAACGGTGAGGGGATAGAGCTGAAGGGTAGAAGGTTTAGGTAGGGGGAGATCAGGATTTTGATTGTGATTCATTTTGTGGGTCCCCACAAGGATAGTAACATGTAATGCATGTGTGTTCCTGTGTGTGTGTGTGTGTGTGTGTGTTTCTTCTCACACCAGCTGACCTCTGACCTGTTTAACAAGCTGCAGCTCCACCCCTGGCCCTGAGACATTCAATCTCACACTGCGTTAGAGGAATTAGTTACACTGACACACATACAATTTTCACAGTACTTTAGTAGCAATTAGTCACACCCACTGCCGCTAAAACAAATAAAGACTTAACAAAACACACACACTCCCCCCTCAATGACTGTTAAGTGTCCAGAAGTGTGTCAGAAGGTTTCATGCTGGTTTTGAAGAGGTCACAGACCCTCCAAGTATGAACACTCTCCTTAGTTAAAGCAGCACTCTTGTGGTCCTTCACACTGCAGGACCTGCTAAAGACCCAATCAGTGAACAAGCTCTCACACACATCAACAGCTGAATCACACACAATCAAAGCAGAAACACATGGATGTTTTTCACATTTGAACTTCAATAGGTTTGGATTCTTAAGCCTTTGTTAAAAGGTCATCATTAGGTAATTTAAAAGTAATGGATAAAGAAATGAATTCCTGAAGTTTTCTTTTGTCTGGGTGACAAACTGGATGTGTGTGGTAAATGTGAGGGGTGTATTTCTGATTGAACTATATAATGAGGACAAAAATATCCCCATCTGTGGTTAAATCAACAACAAAAACATTCTTACCCCATTTAAAAAAAAGACTTAAGTGTTTGTTTTAGGGCAGAAGTTGCAACTGGAGTCCGAATTAGGGTTTGGGTCAAACATTACTTGTTAGGTTTACAGTTAGGATTTGGCATTAAGGCTAGGTTAAGTTTAAACATAAATGT